>NC_064409.1:65303957-65439893 GCF_023375975.1 Astyanax mexicanus | reverse complement strand
ATATATATATATATTTATATATATATATATATATATATATTTATATATATATATATATATATTTATATATATATATATATTTATATATAATATATATATTTATATATATATATATATATATATATATATATATATTAT
Source organism: Astyanax mexicanus (assembly GCF_023375975.1). Taxonomy (NCBI): domain Eukaryota; kingdom Metazoa; phylum Chordata; class Actinopteri; order Characiformes; family Acestrorhamphidae; genus Astyanax; species Astyanax mexicanus. The sequence goes on along the minus strand of NC_064409.1, from coordinate 65,439,755 downwards.
ATTATATATATATATATATATTATTTATATATATATATATATATATATTTATATATTATATATATATATATTTATATATATATATATATTTACTATATATATATATATTTATATATACTATATATATTATTATATATATATATATATATATATAGTATATATATATATATTTATATATATATATATAATATATATTTATATATATATATAAACATATATATATATATATAATATATATATATATTATATATATATATATATATAATATATATATATATTTATATATATATATATATATAAATATATATATAAATATATATATATATTTATATTTATATATATATATTTATATATATTTATATATATTGTGTATGTGTGTATATGTATATATATATATGTGTATGTGTATATATATATATAGTGTATGTGTGTATATGTATATATATATATATGTATATATATATAGGTATAGGTATAGGTTTTATTTCCCTTGTGAAAAAGTCATACATTTAAATAAATATAATAATGTACTTTAATTATTTTCCAATAATAAAGTATACTTTTTATCCTTATAATTACATTTTTACTTACTTAACCTGTATTTCGGTATACTTTGAAACAGAACTTTATTGGATGTGCTCATTTTGTACTGGTGATATCCTTAATAAAAAAACCTATACTTAGAATTATTTAATAAAACTATGCTTTTTATGATAAATTATGATTTTCCTAAATGGGTTTCATGGGTCTATCTATATTTCTGCAATAAAACTGTGAAATATGCAAGCAAAACATTAATTTTATGTTGTTCAGACTAACTAAAACTGTGCTGATGAACCTTTTAAAGTGTTAAATCTAGAAGTCAAAACTTTACCTGTTGTGTTTAACATATAATGCTTGCAATTAGATACCTTGCTTTTTTACCAGTTTATGTAAATTTCTAAAAATGTATTTGATGTTAAATGTATGCTTTAATCACATTTTTAACATGTTTTTAATGTTCACACAAATACACTTAAATTATAAAAAAAATTGTAGCAAAAATAACATTCGACTAGTATACTTAGTATAAATTTAGTGCAAGTTTATATAATTTAATTACAAACAAGTAGTAATTAGGTACAAATTAGTGGTTCTAAAATAACATAACTTAAGTACAGACATATTTCAACATAAATGAAATATACTTTTTTTCCACAAGGGTTTAGATGAGTTTCCTTAAGATATGTTTTCTTATTTTAAAGATAAATTGCAATGCATATGTCAGACCAGCAGGTGGTGTACAGCGATCTTAGTGATAACACATAAGTGTAGATGGTTTTATTACACTTGTGCATGAACTATGTGTAAAATCTGTATTTCTAAATACCTAAAGATGAACAAACCAGAAAAACGAGTGATTAAACTGCCAGAGATCCATCTGACCTAAAAAAAAAACAAAAACAATAACTGGTACAGTAGCATGACAATTTTTTTATTAAGGCAAAAACATGTATTCTAAAAATCGTCTAATATTTTCACTTAGATATTGCACATAGTTTTATTTACGTCTTTGACACTTTAGAATGAATTAATCAAAATGGGTGTGCCTTCACCAAATTAGTGCATGATTAGTTATCTACAAATAAAACATTTAACCATCATTATATCTGTTGCAAACATGTTTACTGGCATCATAGAGTGGTGTCTGAATCGTCTCTGAAACTTTCTGGATTAAAACTGTTTATTAACCTGTAGCTCAGGTAACTGTCAGGTTTGATAAAGAACCACTAGGGTTCTCAATGGGTGCATGACATATTTGCAAAATATATTCTAGTTACTGAAGTAAAAGAAACATACATCAACATAAACACTGTAAAATCAGGAATTATGAGAAACCAAGGCAAAGTTGTAAAACAGAAAAGTGTTAAACTTATCAAACACAATTCTACACTAGTTTGAGACCCGTTAAAGTAGATGGTAGAACTATTTTAAATTCATTATTCAAATATCAACAATGTATTCACATTTGAAACATGGCCTGTTTTCATCTGTAGCTTTTACTTAACATATTGGTAACTGTGTTGAAAAAGTACCTGCTGTATAAATCAGATTAAAGCTGGAATATTTAATTTATTGTATATAACATTTTTATATTTTGTTACATCTCTCAAAACAATCAATAAACTGTTCTGACAATTAAAAATTAAATAAACATAATTATCTGTTGAAACCATAGACCTGTAAAATAAGCATTTAATCACCTTATTTCAACTCTCTTGTCATGAATATGGTTTTAAAAAGAAACATATATATTTTTTTGTTTTGTTTAGTTTTATTTCTGCCCCAAAAAACTATCCTACACTTCCTGGATTCTACAGAATCACCTACTCCAGCTTTAAGTGCACTAGACTGCGCTGTCTATAAGAATGACTGAAGACAGCTGCAGAATGCATAGATCTTGTACGATCTGATAAATCTGCTAGTGTATAATCTGCTTTAGTATTCACTACAAAAAAAAACTATTATTGTACCATTATTATTAAATACTCCTAATTAAAAATATACAGTACATGTTCATATTAGTACAAGGAACTAAACATATTATATATATATATATATTATTTTTGGAATGTTGAGGCTTTTGTGTTTAAGTACACTTAGTATCTGAATGAACAAATTAAACAAAAACAAACAAAAATCGTGAGAAACCTGTACACATGATGCTATTGCCTGTCTTTTAAAGAAACTCTCTCGATAAGGCTAAAATAAAGCCCTATCTGGACAGGGTTAGTTTCTCAGGGGGTCCTGGGCAGCGGTGGAAAGTAATTAATTACATTTACTCAAGTTACTGTAATTGAGTAGATTTTATGAGTAATTTGTTATTTTTAAAGTAGTTTTTAAAATAGGTAATTTTACTTTTAAAATAATAATTAAATGCTGGGAAAAAATTGGCACGGATGCTCGCGCATGGAATAATGAGGCAATACGCTGGACAGAGCTGTCAGCTTCCAAAACTTCCACCTCAAACCTGTGAAAGTATGTGGTGGTAAGTATTTTCATCATTAAACAATCTGCTTGAAATGTTAAAAACATGTAAATAGCAGTTAAAGCATAGCAATGGCAAGTTAAAAATTAATAATGACCTGTAAAACAAATACTGCCTGAAAAGTCCAAATTATTATGTGGAATAATAGTTCATTAAAAATGATTAATTTATGATTTGTTGTACTTTTTTACATCAAATAATTAAAAGAAACTACGTAACTTTTACTCTAAGTACATTTTAAATTGAGTACTTTTTTCCTTTTACTCGAGTAGATTTTTAGATGAGTACTTTTACTTTTACTTGAGTAGAATTTTAGCAAAGTAAAGGTAATCTTACACAATTACAATTTGTCAGTACTTTTTACACCTCTGGTCCTGAGGTAATTTTTTCTTTTATGGGGGGTCCTCTGTAATTTTATTCCCGTCTGGAACGACCATGTATTTGTTTTTCTCAGACATCCTCTGAGAAAATTACAGGCTGAATTATCTACTATTTTTCACTGAACTCTGTGGTCCTCTGGGAATTTTAGTCCCGTCCGGATCCACATCTCTGAGTTTCATCTTCTCACGTTTAATAAAATAGCTTCTCATCCAGCACAGATGATAAGAGATTTCTGATCAAAGCTGATTACAGGAGCTGCATTTAAAACAGCAGGTTTGTATGGTTATGCGTTTTGTGGTTGATTACTCAGGATGTTGGGATGTTAATGCCAGGTGTGATCAGGGGCCTGAAACACAGAATCTACTGATTGCTGGTTGTCCTGAAACCAGTCCTGAGAACTGAACATTCTGCCCTGCATTAATTCAACTACTCAATACATCTACTCTAGCTCAAAAAGACCATAATAATCATCTGATCAATAATAAGCTAGATTATTTGTTATATGAGATGAATGGAAATGACAATGTAGAAAGAAGGGAAAGATTAAGAAAATAAGTCAAATGTAACACATTTACAAATTACAGCACACAAACTTCTCTATTTTGGCTCAGGGACGCCATCTAGTGTTTGACCAAACCAAAAGACATGCATGTCCACACTGTCCATGTCTCTCTGATATGTAGGAAGTGTCTGTTACTGCAAGTGTTTAATACGGAGCCATTATGTAAAAAAAAAAAAAAAAAAAATGCGTGGCCACACCAGGCGTGAGAACGAGATCATTAAGGCGTGGCTACGACTTATTAAGGCATGGGAACGAGTTAATTAAATCGTAGCCATTAAGGCGTGCCCACAGCCTTTTTTTCATAGCCAACAAAGCCAGCACCTGAGCAAGGTTAAGCCTGTGAGCTTTTAGTATGAGAATTAAGTGTCTTTTACTTAGAATTATGACATGTTTCACTTCAAGAGACTCCAAAATATCATCGTAATTCATTCTAAGATAAAAAAAAAGAAAGAAACCAATTTACTCTCCATTTCCTTTACAAAAATGATTATCCTTTGGAGCTTTGATGTGATATTCAGTCTTCTTCTCTATGGGCATTCATTTACAGAATAGCAAATTTTATTATTCTCCGGCTAGATTTAACTCGTTAATTATCTCGTTCCCATGCCTTAATAAGGTATGGCCACACTTTTTTTTTTTTACATATCACGTTAGTGGTTCCATAGTTTAAAAAACTAACCCTAAACAGTTTCTTTTTTTAAAGCCCCTCCCACCTGTTGACCTGCTGATACACCACCAGAAAGGCTTTGTCAAGTCCAGTCTGAGAGTTCCTTTAAAAGCCAGCAGGCAGACGTCAGGACATGGCCATCATTGTTACAGTACACAGTGAGTCAGTGGTTAGTATTGCTGTGTGTCCAGCTGCTCCGTGCTGGAGGTCATGTGTCCATGTAGTCGTCTGCCTCTCTTCTCAACATCTGCTCGGTCTCTGTGCGTGATGCGTCTGCGGCCGCGTCAGCCTCTGCACGAAGTCGTCTGTAGTCTGTGTGGAAGAAGATCACGAAGCAGCAGGCGGACGCGCAGCACAGCCCTGCCATCACCAGCACCGGCACTGTGTGTGTGTGTGTGTGTGTGAGCAGGTAGAGATAAAAAAAGAGAGCGTGAGGAGACAAATCAATGGCTGGACCTCTGCCCAACACTATCATTATCAAGACACGTCTGACCAAATACCACCCAGCAGAAATCTTAATCCCAGCCTGTTCTCTTCCCCTCTTCACTACTGCTCTACTCACACACACTCTCACTCTCATTACACAGAGCAGAGAGGTGGAAATGATGCATTAACTGCTTTAATAGCAAATAAATCCTTTGTTATATTGACTTTGGGTGTAGTAAAACATATTATATACAATTAATAGAATTTATTTATACACTTATTAATATGCCATACCATATGTCTGTCTTTACTAAAGAGCATAATACTACATCTCTGCCCCAAACTGTGTGAAAATCAGGTATAAATTGTTAGAGTTGTTTTTACATTACATTACATTACATTTGGCAGACGCTTTTGTCCAAAGCGACTTACAATATTGAAGTACAAAAATAATAGAAGTTAAAAATAAAGCATCTATAGATAGGGCCTTAAGGAGGTCAGAGGGAAATAATGGGATAGAGGAGTAGAGAAGAGGAAGAAGGAGATGAGGTTAGAATTAGTTAGTTTGTTAGAGGTGTTAGGAGAGTAAGTGCTCTTTGAAGAGCTCTGTCTTCAGGAGTTTCTTAAAGATAGCGAGAGATTCTCCTGATCTGGTAGTGGAAGGTAGTTTGTTCCACCATTGGGGAACTGTGTATGAGAACAGTCTGGATTGCTTTGTGTGAATGTTTGGCAAAGCGAGGCGACGTTCACTGGAGGAGCGCAGCGGCCAGGAGGTAGTGTAAGCCTTCAGGAGCGAGTGCAGGTAGGAAGGAGCCTGTACTGTCATCACCTTGTAGGTGATTGTAAGCACTTTGAATTTGATGCGAGCAGCAACCGGTAGCCAGTGGAGCTCAATGAGCAGCGGAGTGACATGTGCCCGTTTTGGTTGGTTGAAGACCAACCAAAAATCTCACGCCTAGACTACTGCAATGCCGGGAGGCCAGTTAGTACGGCATTGCAGTAGTCGAGGCGTGAGATTACCACAGCTTGTACCAGGAGTTGGGTGGCCTGTTGTGTTGTAAAGCGCAAAGCGACAGGATCGAGCAACTGAGGCCACATGGTGCGTGAAGAGAAGCTGGTCATCAATCATGACACCCAGGTTCCTAGCAACCTTTGTCGGTGAGATAGAGAGAGAGTCGATGGTTATGGCAAAGTTGTGTTGAATAGAAGGTTTTGCAGGAGTCTGTCTGGTTTTGCTTTTTTTGCCATTTTCTTTCAGCAGCTCGGAGTTTGGAGCGTAGTTCCCTGAGCGTGTCATTTTTGAGCCATGGCTGCGGTTTGCTTGGTTTAATGGCTCGAGATGTTTGAGGACACAGGTCGTCCAAACAGGAGCTTAATGTGGAGCAAAGAGTATCAGTGGCATCATTAACATTGAGTGATGAAAATGATTGATATTGTCAGTCACCAGCGAGGAGAACTGGTCTGCTGGGAGATCTCGAAGATTTCGGCGGAACGAGACCATAGTAGGAGTAGCTGTGGGTTTTTTCGAAATGCGAACGTTGAGTTGCATGAAGAAGTGGTCTGAGAGGTGTAGAGGAGTGACAGTTAAAGAGTCGGTGTCACAGTTACGAGTGAAGATCAGGTCTAGTAACTATAACTAATTACTTTTTCAAAGTAGCGTGCCCAACGCTGCTATTTTGCACTATTAAAAGTTTCTTGTAAATCTTTACAGCAAGTTAACAGTTAAAGTTGTCAGTAAAGGGTTATAAAATTACAGAAAGATCACAGCATATCACTTTATAATAAGAATAATAACGTTAATTAATAAATTAATTACAGCTTTCGTAGAGTTTTTTGCCTAAATAAATACCGAATGTCACTGTAAATATTATTTACAATTACTTAAAAGTAATAAACATATGTACTTTAAAATTTGGGGGTTTTAGTTGCCAGTGAATAATAACCAAAAAAGGAAAAAAATACATGATGTCCATTAAGTAATGGATGGGCTCTAAACGGGTTAATAATAATAATATATAATATGATAAACTCTGTTTAAAATGACTTTGTAGAGTATAATATTTGTAAGATAATGTTTGTATGTTACTCATTAAGCATTAAAGCAGGCAGCAGAGAAGTAGACAGCTGGATTGGGGGAGCAAATAGGCAGACAGCAGGATGGGGCCATCTCAGATCCTGTGATAAGGCACACAGTTTACTCAGTCCTTATATAATGTTGGGTATCAGGGTCTATTATCTGTTAGAAACACAGGCTAAACTGCAGTTTCAGTGCAGTAAACTACACACTAAATGATCAATAATATAAGAGTAATGGGAGAAAATGGTGTAAATCTGTTTTTTTTTAAGTGTAAAGTTCTCCAGTTTAACATACTGACAACTGAGCTTATGTGTGACTAGTCTCCAAGAGTGGCTGAGGTGTGATCTTTTGTGGACCTACCTTTCATATGCTAATACAGGCTAATACAGATGAGTGGAGGGTGGGGCTGGGGGGGCTGCCGCTGTATTGGGACTATTATTCGGAGGTATTTTGTATTTAACGTCGGCCCTGCTGTGGTTAGGGGGTTCACGTTAAGCCTACTTGCTGAGCCACTGCTTAGGAAACTGCCTGTAAATGAGCTCACACCCCGAACACCCCGAGCTGTGAATTCCACTCATTTGTGGTTTTAATGAAGAGGTAGTGATATTAACACGCTGTTTCTAAGGCTCACACTAAAGCAGCCTGCGATTTGTACATTTCAGCAACTCAACATACTGTGGCTTGCAAAAGTATTCATACCCCCTGAACTCCATATTCCATATTTTGTCACATTACAACCACAAACACAAATATATTCCATTGAAATGTAATAGAAAAAAAATAAAGTGGATTATAATTGTGAAGCTGAAAGAAAGTTAAGCATGATACAAAACATTTCTTACAAATAAAAAACTGAAGTGTGGTGTGCAAAATTATTATTGAACCAATGGCATTCAGAAGTTGCCTAATGACTGCTAGTGACTAAAAAGTGTCAACCTGTGTGTAATCTAATCTCAGTACAAATACAGCTGCTCTGCGACTGCCTCAGAGATCGGTTAAGAGAATACTGGGGAATAAACAACATCATCATGAAGTCCAATATGGTTGTGGAGAAGTTTAAAGCAGATATTGAGGCAATAAAAAGATGTCCCAAGTTGTGAACATCTCATGGAGCACTGGTCAATCTATTATTCGGAAATAGAAAGAGTATGGACCAACTGTAAAACCACCAAGAAAAGGCCGTCCACCTAAACTTACAGGCCAAACAAGAAGAGCACTGAGCAGAAATTCAGCCAACAGGCCCATGGTGACTCTGGACGAAACGCAGAGATCTACAGCTCAGTATTAGAAGGGCCCAATCGAAGCCTATACCTAAACCCAATCGAGAACTGGCGGCAAGATCTGAAAACTGCTGTTCACAGACGCTCTTCTTCTAATCTGACTGAGCTTGAGCTGTTTACAAAGAAGAATGGGCAAATATTTCAGTCACTAGATGTGCAAAGCTGGTGGATACATACCCGAAAAGACTTGCAGCTGTAACTGCAGTAAAGGGTGGTTCCACAATGTATTGACTTGGGTGGGCTGAATACTTTTGCACTTTTACACCACACTTTTCATTTTTTTTGTAAAAATGTTTTGAATCATGCATAATTTTCTTTCCACTTGACAATTATATATAAATATACCACTTTGTGTCTGTATTTTACATTAAATTCCAATGAAATGATACATGATATTTATGCATGTGGTTGTTATGTGACAAAATATGGGAAAGTTTAAGGGGTATGAAAATTTGTTGTTCAAGCCAGTGTATACTGATTTTTTTTTGCTGTTTCCTTACTTTTCTACTCAATTTTACCCCGTTCTCTACAGGCCAGACACATTAAGAGATGCTTTACGATGACGGTATTGTGCACTCACCCTTCCAGCTCAAGTTGTCATCGCCACCAGCAGCACACATGGAGCCAGGAGAGTCTGCCAGCTTCTTGGTCAGAGCTTGCAAGATCTCAGTGTAGATAATAGACTGGATCTGCCTAATAAATTCACAATAAAGAGTAAATAGCTTTACTGAGACGGCCAAAAACTCTATGTGCTAGAAAGTCTAGATCTGTACTGCAGTACTCTCATATCAGCCTCAAAAGTATGGACACATCTTCTCATTCAAAGTATTAATCATATTTTTCTTCATTGTAAATGAATACTGACATTATCCAACTACAAAGGAACACAGACGGAATCATGTAGTAACTTAGAAAGTGTAAAAGAAAAAAACAAAATACTATAGGTGATCCTATCTGGGGGGCTGGTAACTCTGATATACTTATCCTGTGTAACAGAGGGAGCTCTTGCTCTTCCATTGCTGGTCATGCTGAGAGCCAGTTTCATCATTACGTGACTGCACTTGAGAATACTTTTAAAGTTCTTGAAATGTGAAAATTGACCGATCTTCATTTCTTACAATATTTTTCTTCACTAAGTCTCTTCACTTGGCATAAAATGGATTAGAACATTACTTAAATAGGGCTATTCATTGTATACCTGTACCTCTTCACAACTTTACAACTGGTGCTCTTAAACACTTTAAGAGGACAAGAGATTCAAGTAATTAACTATTCAGCTGTTAAATAAATGTCTGAATGAGAAAATCCAGCAAAGGTGTGCAAAGCTTTAATCTAGGCAAGAGGTGCTACTTTGAAGAATCTAAAATAATATAAAACATATTCTGTTTTATTTAATATTTTAGTTTTTCGTCATAGTTTGGATGATGTTAGTATTAACCTACAATGCATTTTAAAATAATGAAAAAACACAAAATTTAGGGTGTGTCCAAACTTGTACTGTATATGTATTTTGTGAACACTTTATTATGTATGGACTACATTTAGATACTGTAAATTTACAAAAAATGCAATACATATACTATCTTAGTCTTACTCAGTTACAAAATGTCAAATATGAGCATTAGAGAGCCTTATAATAATACATATACACTAATTACTTGTGAGCATTACAGGAACTTCTATGAAATCTATAGATTGGATACTGTTTGATATCAATAAGATCATATCAATTCATAATTTTAATGATAACTATACACTGATATGCCACCTGCTAATGGGCAGGACCTTTGGAAGAAATTATATCCAGCCTGCATGGGAGGTGGTAGTGTTGCTTGTCTGTTTGCACAGAAAATTCTGGCCTGATGCTGAAGGTCAGGATCGTTACCACCCACTGCACTGTCTACTGTGGGTGGTAATGCCTTCTGTGATGTAAAAACAGCATATTTATTTACAGAGGAAAGGGCTAATTCTTCTGAAATTTTAATAGAAGTCAATGTAAATTGTCAGATTTTATTTTATGTAATTTTGAAGCTTTTCTAATGATCCGTATGTTCTGAAACTGAGACAATGACAATGACGACCGCCATATTCAAATTCATCCATATTCATGACAAAATGTTTAAAAACAATTTGCTTCACTTGTATGTTTTCTCACAAAAGTAACAATGTATAGTATGATGTATAGATCAAACGGTATACCCTGAAATAAAGATGAGACCAGCTGACGTTGCCTCTCCGACTGGATAGGAGCACTCTACCGACAGCTCCATCGAAACCGGATAGATGGAGAATCCAAATAAGCCAAAAAGAGCACAAACTACACCAATCAGAGCTTTCTGATCCCTCATCTGAGTAACCTGGTAAATACAGAGAATACATTAATCAAAGAGAAACTCAGTGTCTAAAACAGGGCTGTCTGATCTGCAGTCTGACAGAGAAAACCCTGTTTTTTATGCAGACAATTTCACACAGATCTTCCTCTGGTCTCATGCAGAAATGATTAGACACCCTTGTTTTAAAAGCATCAGACATCTGATTATTGTACTTACCACAGCAAATGCAGTGCAGGCCAGAGATGTAAGGCATATGTTTATCTTGGTGGCCTCTGTAAACTTCTTTGTCTTGTCCACGAAAAGGCCTAGAAAGGCAGCACCGATCACCCCAAACACGATGAAGAGAGCTCCACACACTCCAGCAAAATCCTGCCATTACAAACACATGATACAGATATAGTATTCTATCTGCAGGTATGACATTAAGTAGGTTATGCGCAAACTCTTGCCTTTTATCTTTTTAAAACAACATTTTTTTAAACACTATGCCTCACTGTTGCGACTGTTTATAAGGCAGGTTTATATCTCCACAATTTACTATTATATATAGCCATATTATATATATTTTTTAGCTCTCACTCACTATCAAGGACTCTCCCTTACACCCACAATGCTACAAGCAATGAGAGGATAGGAAGGCTAGAACATGCTTTAAATCACCACCTAACTAGAACACTAAGAATAAACTGATAAGGACATTTGCATTCTAAAATCTAGAATCTAACATCTGCAGCTGAGGTAGGGCAGGTTCTTGGAAGGGCTGTCTTTTAAACAATCACTTTTAGTAGGAAATCAGTCTGCAGTCATGATAATACAGCTCCGCTGCTCAGCTCTGATTGGTCACACTGATTTTAACACATCTATCAACACAGGAAATCGAACAGGCATCACCAGAAAGGTCCGGCGTCTTACAGAAGTGAAACCTGTTTTTTATTTTGAATTATCCTCACCTCCAAGCTAAACTACACCCTGTTTCTGCACAGCAGCACAGACCAGGTCCAACTGAGCTGAGAAAACTCCTCACTGACAGACATCTGGTGCCCTTTCCACAACCTCCTGTGCCCAGCTTGAGTCAGTACAGTTCAGGAACCTCCACTGACTTCACACTGAAGTTAGACTGGCTAAGATATAATATTTGTAACATATATTACAGATATTATCAATAGATACTGTCGACCATTTTAGAACGTTTTTGTAACAGCCTTCCTTTTTTTTTGTAATTCTTCATTTTTTCAGTGTGTATTTCCAAGAATTGACATTCACAAATATACATTTTTTCTTTTTTTTGTTATCACTTCTGATATCACAATTATCACATTTGTGTGCCTTCAACATAGAAATTACGTATACAGAACAAGGAACTACTAACACTGAGGATGCCTTAAACTATTGTGCAATAAAAATGAAGAAAAAACGATAAAAAAAGAAATAAAATAGTTTTCTGGGTAGTAGTTTCAATGAAATCTGGTCTTTCATTCTTCATGTAAATTGTCCATTTTGACCATAGTTTTGCAAATTTTGACATTTGCAGCCCAGCCTTCCTTTTTTTAAACTACAACTATATATATTTCTTTTTTTTCCCCTTGAATCTTAAATCTCAGTTCCACTTAATTATGTTTATTATTTTTAGATTGTTATAGTACTTTGTATATTTTTGTCTTTGTGTATTTTTTTTATATTTTTTGAACAACCATTTGTTTATTTAAAAAATGAGCAGGTCAGTAGATGCAGTGGATAAAGTGAGACACAAATATATACCATATATACTATAATATATAATATAATAATGTTTGCAAAGTATCTATACACATTATGCACAAATATATCCAGGCACTCTTTTGAATTGAAAAAAAAAAGGTTTACAAGTGCAACCATTTGACTCTTGATCGTTTAACCGTGCTTGTAGGTAATTTATGCTGCCAGAACTGAGAACTTACATTGGTGTAGCCTTTAATACACAGGATCTGCTCCAGCAGAGTGAAGAAGCAGGTGAAGATGGCGATGCCTGAGCCGAAACACACCAGCAGGATTAGATAGGCCTTGTTCTTCATCAACTGCAGGACAACCACACAGAGACTCCTCCGTTAGGTGATGAGAGTACTTTGATCTAAGCAATACTCTATATACTGACATGAGACATATCATGGAAAAATAACTTGTTGCATGCCTTAATGGACCTAAAGAACTGGATATATACATGTGGGGCTTTCTGAACTGACTGTGGATGTGATTTCTGCTAGGGACTTGTCTGTTCACACGGACAATTCTAGCCAGATGCCGCCGGTAGCAATCATTATCACCCACTGCACTGTCCACTGTGGGTGGTAATGCATTCTATGACGTATTTACAGTACAAATGTTTCACTGTGGGTTAAGGAATGTTAAATTTCACACAACTTTGGTAAATGGAAAATCTGATCCTGCTATCGGTCCTCCATCAGGTTAAAGTTCACACTGCTTTGTCATGAACATGGTAACCAGTGATTAACCTCACTCACAAGGTAACACCTCACAACTTATACAGGTGTGGGTGTTTTCATAGATATGGTTGATAGTGGATGGTTGATTTTGGCATGTCAGTATACATGTAATATAACGTAATTTAAAATTCAATGTTGCTTTCTGAACAAAATTGTACATTAACATTTTAATTTAAGATTCTTTCTTCCAATAATTAAAAAAAAATGCTTTCTATGATACTTATGGCACAGATGTGTCACCGTGGATTGAAAAATGCCCTCCATCAGGTTATAATTCACATGGTAACACCTCACAACGTATACAGATTGATATCTCATGCCATTTGGCATTTCAATATACATGTTATATGTAAAATAATGTTGCTATCAGAACAAAATTGTACATTGCATATTCAAAATTGTACATTTAACCTAATCATTTATAATAATTCTGATAATTCTTTTCTGTCATAGTTCATTTATAATGAAATTTTAACACAATATTTTCCCAATTTACACAGCCAATTACCCAACCCACTCATTAGGACTCCCCCTATTACTAGTGATGCCCCAACACCAGAAGGATGAAGACTAACACATGCCTCCTCCGATACATGTGAAGTCAGCCACCACTTCTTTTCGAGCTGCTGCTGATGCAGCATTGCTGAGCATCATCACAGCAAGCTTCCAGGTAAGAGCACAGCAACTCGGTTCTGATACATCCGCTCACAGACGCCTCGTCCTGAGCGACATCACCCTTTGGATTGATGTGGAGAGAGAGAGCAGGAACAATTGTGCTCTCTCAGGGCTCCGGTAGCTGATGGCGAGCTACATAAACAGGATTCGAACAGGCGATCTCATAGTGATCCGTTTGGCCACTTGGAGCCCTGACCATGACAAGTTTTTAATGTGTATATATATATATGCATGTGTGTATGTATTACAAACCAGTTTAATGCCCTGGAAGAAAGGCTCCGAGCTGGATGTCTCTGCACCAGCTGAGGGGGGCGTAGGGGGCACACTCTCCCGGATGCCCACTGTTGCTAGGAAACAGACCACGATGGCAGGTATAGCGTATGTAAGGAGCTGTAACAGTGACAGAGTGTGTCAGAGAGTATAATGCATACAGTGTGTCACACAAGCTGAGACATTAATGACCACTCATTTACATCTTACCAGTATAAAAAGATTGCTGGTCTTACTGATGATGAGCGGAGAGAGGATGTTAGCAAACAGCAGGCCAAGGGGATTTGCTAAAAAACAAATAAAGCACATTTCTGTTCATTTAGTTTAACACTATAGTTTAAATTTAACTTTTTCAGAACACTAAATAAACGGGTATTAGGAGACTCACACATTGAGGCGATCATGTTAGCAGTAGCACGCTGATTGTCAGGAAACCAAAGTGCTGCCAGTTTGGTGGGGGAGAAGATCACCAGAGGCTGAGCCACAGCCCCCAGAGTCTGCCCTGCCATCACCACTGGGAACAGGGCCCACCCTGGGACAAAGCTGAGAACTCCCACCACTCTCATTACACTGCCAACCATGTTGAGCCAGGACCCCAAGATCAGCTGCGTAAACAAGAACATACACACTCAGAAACCTGCTCATTCAGGTAGACTCTTACCAACAAAGGGTTCTTCAATGGTTCTTTAGTGAATGAGATGAAGGAGATGGTTCTTTGTCATGTAAATGATCCTTGAGCTAGTCAATGGTTTATTTGGATTGGTGGAAAACCTTTTGATGGTGGTGTATAACACCAAAAGGGACAATGTGCCCTTTTTTCAGGACTATATGGATCTATTTTTGCTTAGAGTAAACCAAAGGTTTCCAGTACATATTTTGTTTGGACAGTGACTATAACCTAAATCTTTGATCTAAATAAAAATAACAAATGTCATTAATACTAATCTTCTTGTCTTATAATCACTGGAAATCTTTCAATGGATTAGACCAACTCTTCTATTATTCCAAGGGTGTTAATACAGTATATTAGTGTCTTCCCTCTATTAACACTGTATTCAGCTCACACAGGCCTTGCTAATTGGCTGCTGAGTGGAGGAAGGTGTGTTTAAAGGTGTAGTATACTAATCGCTGAAGGTCTGAATGGCTCTAGATGTTCTGCTGCTCATGCAATATTGTTTCACCCATCTTCAGGTTACTCCCAAAGCATACAGCTCTGAAAAAAGTTATTCAGTTTCTGAATCAGTTTCTCTGATTTTGCTATTTATTTAAGTATATGTTTAGGTAAAATGAGCATTCTTATTATTATTTTATAAACTACAGACAACATTTCTTAAAAAATACAAATAATAATATTGTAATTTAGAGCATTTATTTGCAGAAAATGAGAAACAGCTGAAACAACAAAAAAGATGCAGAGCTTTCAGACCTCAAATAGTGAAAAGGAAACAAGTTCATATTCATAAAGTTTTAAGAGTTCAGAAATCAATATTTGGTGGAATAACCCTGGTTTTCAATCACAGTTTTCATGCATCTTGGCATGTTCTCCTACACCAGTCATACACACTGCATTTGCATAACATTATGCCACTCCTTATGCCACTCCCCTTCCTCTTGATTATATTCCAGAGGTTTTCAATTTTGTAATATCAAAGAAACTCCTCATTTTTTTAAGTGGGCTCTTATTTTTTCCCAGAACTGTATATTATGAAGTATACTTAAAAAAAAACAAAATCATTTTTATGAAAGCATGACCAAATGCGTATAAGTTTATAGCACATCAAAGATTTTGCTATAAAGTTTTACATGGTCCATGTTTCTGTCTGGACTGGCTGTAGAAACTTTTGACTGGGATTGACTTGTTTTCAATAATTTGAATGCAACGTTGTCATGTGACCACTAGATAGTGTGGGCGCTGTCTCCAGGCCAAAGGGCCAAAGTTTTAAGAAATTAAGTATCGCAATGCAGAAAAGCAGAAATGTAATGTCCTCATATGACGATGTAGGGTCTCATAAGCAAGAGACCACTTAAAAATGGTTTCAAAGTTTCTTTGATTTTACCAAATTGAAAACATCAGGAATAAAATCAAGAGGAAGATGGATGATCACAAGCCATCAAACCAAGCTGAACTGCTTGAATTTTTACACCAAAAGCAGTGTGTAAGACTGGTGGAGGAGAACATGTCAAGATGCATGAAAACTGTCATTAAAAACCAGGGTTATTTCACCAAATATTGATTTCTGAACTCTTAAAGGATTATAATATAAACATGTTTTCTTTGACAATATTTTTATTTGGAATTTGGGAGAAATGTTGTCTGTAGTTTATAGAATAAAACAACAATATTTATTTTACTCAAACATAAACCTATAAATAGTAAAATCAGACAAACTGATTCAGAAACTGAAGGGGTCTTTTATTTTTTTCCAAAGCTGTATACAGCCAATTCTAACAACTATATTCTCTCTAGTGGTTAATTTTGGTCTGTATTCACAGAACACTGTGAGATCACAGTTTTCAAATTAGCTAATGTAATGCTCTTGTTATTGAATCAGATTAACACTGTATCTTGAACTGTACCTGCTATTCAGTTGTCTAGAAAGAAAGTGTGTGTTGTACTTATGTATTTATTCTGCTTACAGTCAGTCTCAGTCCCAGTGTATCCAGCATCCATGTTGATATGAGGCTGAGAGGAATGGCCACCACCATATAGACGAGTGAGAGCCAGTTGACCTGGTCCAGAGACACATGCAGGCCCTCTGCTGTCAGATCCGCCACAGGAGCAAAGGTCAGCCATTGCTACACAGCAACATGCAAACAACATAAGAGTTAGTCATTCAGTAACATGCATAGATAAATAAATCAGTTTACTTTTTCATTTTACATTTAATATTTTTGTCAGTTAAAAGTCTTGCATGCACCGTCAATTATTTATATAGGATCACTGTGACAAAAATACCTTGTATCTTTAATTTTGCCATACTTAACTTTACTTAATTTACTTTACAAAATGGATATCTGGTAGTTGTAATTTATGCTATATCAGAATTTTATTGTCAATAGACCAAGAGAAATTCCCCAAAATAATAAAATCTTTTTACATTGATTTCCACTGAAAGATTAAAATGTTTCCTTCTCTTGTAAAGTTGCCAATTTGGCTTTGCAAGCTTGTCTGAGATCAAAATGTTTCCAATGTTTTTGTTCTATTATACAGCTCTGAAAAAAAAATTAAGAGACCACTACAGTTTCCAAATCAGTTTATCTGATTTTGCCATTTATAGGTATATGTTTAAGTAAAATAAACAATGCTGTTTTATCTATAAACTACGGACAAAATTGCTTCCAAATTCCAAATAAAAATATTGTCATTTAGAGCATTTATTTGCAGTAGGGGTGTCACGATTCTCTAAATCCTCGATTCGATTTCATTTTCGATTTGAGGGTCACGATTCGATTCGATTCTCGATTTTCTTGTTTTTTTTTTTCTTGTTATTATTTTATGCCTCATAAAATAAATAAATAAATATAATTAAATAATATATTTATTATTATTATTATAAATATTATAAATATTATTATTTATTAAGATATATATGGTAATGCCATCTAGTGACTTTTTTTGGTAGCAACAGTGTGCACTATTAAAACAAGCAGTTTATCAGAGCTGTGTGTGGATGGCTGGTGAAACTGCTCACTTACATGAAGCTGCAGTTCTTCATCCAACCACTAGTCGGAGCTGCAGCAGCAGCACAAGCCCCGCTCTCTTCACTCAGTCACTACTTCAGTACAGCCCAGCCACGGGCTACAGAGCTCAGCCAGTCCGTTTTTACTGTTTCTGTAAACAAATAAAGGTTTTAACCCCACTAACCGGATAATACAGCTCACTACAGTTCATCTTTCAGCCCAAGCAGCTAACAGCAGCAGGTTAGAACAGCCGACACGGAGGCACTGCTCGGATTACATTATAAACAGGTCAGTTAGCGCGCTGCTAACCTCAGGATGTTTATAACTACGGAGTTTAGTGGACACACCACGGCCGCCAGGTAAGTCTTTTAAAGGCTACTGAAGACTATTAAAGGCTATTAGAGGTTATTGAAAGCATTATTGGGGGGCAGAAATCAGTACAGGTTGGTTAGATAAGTGATGTGGTGAAACTGTGACTACCGCTGTCACAGTGATGTTTATTAACGTCATTAAAACAGATTTTGTCAGGTATTGTCTTATAAATATTTACACAGAACTTATATCTCTCCTGAAAAGCTTTTATTTTAGTCAGAAACACGCTTGTGTTTACTTTATCTGAGAGAAAGATGTTTTTTTAATTCAATGGAAAGCAACAGGTGTAGTCAATTATAAGTTTAAGATTTTTAATCCACCTCACTGTGATCTATAGTCCGTGTTCTCAAGTCACACTGACACACGCATTTCAGCGAGTTCACACGCTCTCACCTGCGCGCACCCACCCCTCCGTTAGATACAGATACAAAACCTGCGCGCCCAACCCCTGCCCCCCCTCCCCCCCTATTTGCGTAGCGCGCGCGGGAGGGATCGTCGATCCTCTTTTTGACTTCGATACTCGAGACCATGACCTCATTTCGATTCGATTTCGATAAAATATCGAGATCGTGACACCCCTAATTTGCAGAGAATGAGAAATTGGCTGAAATAAAAAAGATACAGAGCTTTCAGACCTCAAATAATTCAAAGAAGATTCCAGAAATCAATATTTGGTGGAATAACCCTGGATCATAGTTTTCATGCATCTTAGTATGTTCTCCTTCACCAGTCTTACACGCTGCTTTTGGATAACTTTATGCCTTTACTCCTGGTGCAAATATTCAAGCAGTTCAGCTTGGTTTGATGGCTTGAGATCATCCATCTTCCCCTTGATTATATTCTAGAGGTTTTCAATTTGGTAAAATCAAAGAAACTCTTATTTCTCTTATTTTTCCCCAAAGCTTTATATCTTGTGTTCTAAATCTCTCTCTGTGATTAGTGTGTGGGCAACTGTTAAATCCAAATCTGTGGATATTTTATCACCTACACTCATACAAAACACTCGCCTGGACAGTTCTCTCTCAGTTTACTCTCTCTGAATCAGCTTTATGACTCATGTCTTGTTTTTCAAATGTAACCATATAACAAAACATTAAAATAACAATACAACATCAGTACAAAATCAATAAAACATTATGAATTATCCTAGTTTGACCTCAAAACTGAATCACGAAGACCAAAGAAAGGTGGAAGTCAGACTCTTACATCCCAAAAACATGATGTGAAACTGGGAAAGCACATGTCACACACACATGACCTGACACACTTTATTTATTTAGAGCTGAAGCATCATGACCAGTCCTCATGCTCAGTGTTAGAGCTGCACGAGACCTCACACAACAATAGCTTTTGTTGACATTCCAAAATATTGAATTTCTGCTGCCAAGAGTAGGACTCTGGTCAGCTGATATGAATCCACAATAACACCACTGTTTACTCGTGCCATCACTCACACACACACACACACACACAGTCAAGTTCTCAGTCAGCATGCAAATTTACAGTAAGTGATGTACACTCTGACTACTGAATGAATGAATTACTCAGTGACCAGCTCAGCTATGATTGTGAGAAATTGAAGTTTGGACCTGTGTTCAGGTGCTGAAAGTTGAGGGGTATAAAATATAAGTATGATAATCTTCTTAGGCATATATGAAAATGGATATGGGTATCAGGCAGAGATTAGCAGAAAATGCTGGGCAGGAATTAATCCAATCAAATCCTACAAAACAATGTAGTCTGAAATACCTTAAGTTTAACTGTGTAAGTGTATATGAGTGTTTCTTCATCAATTACCAGTAATAAATACTTAAAAGTCGCATTCCATCCTTTTTTCATTCATTTTTAAATGGTTATTTGCGGTTTCTAGTATGTATGAATGCAATGTGAGCTGTTTTTTTGTGTGAAAAAAGTGCTCCAGTGTTTCTGTATAGCTCTGCTTTAGTTAACTGAATAAGTGGTCTCTGAAGAAAGACAGGATTTCAGCTCTTGCTCATGAATATGCATACACGCATACAAAGATATCACCACTAATTGCCTAACAGCACTTCAGCAGAAAACACGGCCTTGGTGCTTGGGCAGTTTCACCACATCAAAGCCCCAGAGTCTGCTCTATATCATAAAATCCGTCGTGAACGGCGCCCACTTTGACCGGTGTTCTGTCAAATTGTGCTACCTAGTGTACATTTAAGGTCTCTGTGAAACACATAATCCACCGGAGATCCAATTTAAACCTACAATTACTTACACAAGATAGCTAACACTAACTAGCCGCTGTAAACAGAGCTGTAAGCTCTTTAGCTGACAGTGTCGGCTCTGCTGTAGCCCAGGTTTAGCGCTGCCTGTGGGCGGTCCCGAGCCAAGTTGGGGAAGGCCATGAACTCACTGGTTGATGTAGACACAATGCTTTTCCTGATCAACTCTTTTTTCTGAACATTTTCTTTTACTAGCTATTACTGTAGACAATTGAGGTTGAAGAACAGTTTCATATGCAGTATCATATACAACTGACAGACAGACCTATTGTATTTCACAAAGATCAAGAAAAAGTGGATTTTATCAAAAGAAGATCTTTAAAACTGTTAGATGTCTGGACAGAGCATAATGAGAGCAGCATTTTGGCAACCCTGTATACAAAGTAGGGGTGGAACAGAATTTCGATATCACGGTCATTTTTATTGTGATACATTATCGATACACTGCGTCAAATATCTATATTTTTATTGAAACATAGGTGCTCCCTATGATTCACTCCCGCAGTTTGACTTACTAAAGTTTCTGCTTCATTACTTACATCATGTGGTGCTGCCATAATCATTAATCATTAATCAATAAAAGTGGTAGTGGTCATTCTGTAAAACTGACACCAATTAATCCATAATTCCAGGTATTTGCTTATTTAAGAATGTCAGCAATGGGTGCAACTTATTAAAGTAGCTGTAAAATAGCACAAAAAATGGGACATATTGTGTATTTTGGCTACAGCCACACTGTTAAATCAACACATTTAGTGTTAAATCAATACTATGAGTGTTAATATTTAACACCCACAGTGTTATATTATCACTAATAGTATTGATTTAACGCTGGCATTCACTGTGTGGCTGCAGCCAAACTAATTTACTGTGTATAAATCAGCAGACTATGAAATCAGAGCTTTTGTTTTTCTGTTCTTTTTTTTTTTATTTTATACCTCTAGACTGTAATCAATAATCTGACAATGGAACCATTAACATCAATACATTCATTTATTTCCCCTTTTTGAGCATTTCTTATTTTTGCTGCATAGAAAAAACATATTGATCCATATTGATGAAAAGGTTGACACAGTAAATGGGTCTCAATCGAAGGTTACAGAAGGTCACAGCACTGCAGAGCACAGTGTTTACCCTGATCTCACTCATGAAAGGCTTTGAAATTTGCTAAAAGGTTGAGTCAGCAGAGCTGCAGGTTCCCTGGACCAGAGTTTGGAGTTTGAAGTTTTCTGGCTGTAAAGCTGTTTGTCGTTCAGCCAGGCAGCTGGTCTGAACTGATTAAGCTCTCGAGCACAGAGATGAAGAGGTTATCCAGATGCGTAAAGAGAAATGAAAATAGCTGATGGCGAAGGTGCATTTCTGGTGTTGTTGCTGCTGTATTATATTCTGAAATACAACTGGTCACAGTAAAGCAGTAGAAGAGCTAGAATGTCTCCTTCAGTTTGTCAAACACTAACACTGAGGTCTTGTTCTGGTCAATAATGTTAGTTTGACCCCTCACAATTCCCTTGGTGTGATAAGTGGTGCACTGATTGGTTCTTTAACCCACAGCTGAAAAGCAGCTTAAAATGGCAATTTGAACTGATTCAGATCTGATTATCACAGTCAATTCAGCAGGGTTGGTCCAAGCAACATTAACTCTGTATAAGATATCACTGGCTTCATATAAAATCACTTTTAGTTTCCATTAAAAAAATCTTTCAATGAACAGAATATTTGTCAATTAGTAGTTCATTTTAGATAATCTAAGCTGGTCTTTGATGGTTAACATGATTTAAATGTTGATCTTCCAGGTGAGGAATGTATGCATGCTGCATTTGATTTTGGTCATGCTTGGCCATGCTGCTCATGCTGTTCAACCAGCTCAGTCAACCCACTTGGTGATGCTGGTCAACCGTAGATGCTGGTCATTGTAGTCAATGTAGATGTGTTTGGTCATACTGGATGAACAGCTTGGTCTTGCTGGTCTACAGCATGGACAAACCTGGCCCTACTAGTTATCAAGCATGGTCAGGTTGATAATGATTAACCAGATTGACCAGGACACAGTTTTTTTCAGCAGGGGTGTTTTCTTAGAAAATGAATAATGGAACATGATTTCATTGGAAAAATATACAAAGGTAGTGTTACAAATGATAATGGCATGACACCATCATGACAACAAGTGTGTGTGTGTGTGTGTGTTTGTGTGTGTGTTTGCTGGATCTATATCAAACTGAGCTTGGTATTTAGGATATTGAATTTTCGTCTTAAAGAAATCACTGCTAAGAAACAGCATGTCCAGCTCAAGCTGGTTAAGTTGGTTGACCAGTTTAGTTTTGGACCAGCACAGTGTATGTTTCAATGGTTTAATTGGTCTACAAGCATGATCGATCTGACCAAACCTGACTATGTTGGTTGACTAGCAAGATCAAGTTAGTGGACCAGCATAGCCAACATGGTATGGTATATGGTATGTTTTTCTTATAACAGAGAACTTTATAAGAACTGTTTGCAACATTTGAAAAGGTTCTGTTACAGGAAGGTTAGTCTGTAATGCTAAGAAAGGCCATTGAGGACGGCATTAGCCAAAACATGTCCGTCTTTGAATAAAAGGATTTAAGCATCTAAAATCTTGCTTCTTTTGAATGAGGGCTTCCATGTTCCATAAAGGGTTCTAAGAATGTTAACTGTATTTTTTATAACACATAACATTATAAGAACTGTTTGCAACATTTGAAAAAGGGTTCAGGTTCAGGTTAGTCTGTAATGCTACAGAAATAACGTAGCAGGAACTGAAAAAATGTAACATAATAATGGTTTGTATCACAATGTTATTATTACATTTCTTACAAAGCGTTCCCAGCTCTCACAAGTTTAAATGAAAACGTTCTATGAACATCTATGAAAACTTGAAAGACTGAAGGTTCTAAGAATGTAAACTGTATTATTTTATAACAGAGAACTTTATTAAAACTAATTGCAACATTTGAAAATATTTTAGGAAGTTTAGTCTGTAATGCTACAGAAATAATGTTACAGGAACGTTCTGAAAATGTGTGACATAATAATCCATGCAGACACGTAACAGTATTAGACGTTATCCTGATATATATTTTTTGTCGTCTGACCTCATGACCAACTTTCAACCTGAAATTAACGTTTACTGATGTTGGTGGCGTGTTGGTGGGATGTTTGCATCACAACGTTATTAGAACGTTTATTTTATAGCGTTCCCAGCTCTGACAAGTTTGAACGTTCAAAAACGTTTGATAAAAACGTTCTAAGTACTTTAAAAAAAATTAACAACAGAAAACCTTATAAGAACGGTTTGCAACATTTAAAAGGTTCCAGGGAGGTTAGTCTTTAATGCTACAGAAATAACACTTCATCAACGTTTTGAAAACGTTTGACATAATAATGGTTTGCATCACAACGTTACTAGAACGTTTATCACATTAAAAACGTTTTAAGAACATCCAAAAAACTTCGCAGATAAAACGTTCTAATAACGTTAACTGTGACATTCAGGACACGTTCTACTAATAAAAAATTTGCTAGCTGTAAAACGAGCTAGAAGGAAATGCTACTCTTGAGCTGGATTTGTCAACAGGGATCAACGTCTATCAAACGTTGGTGGTCAGCTGGGATTAAGCCTGCTGACAGTGCTAGATTTCCCATTCAGAAAAACAAACATGACACATTTAGCTAAAAGTGGCTTAAACCAGAGTTTCTGAAGCTCCATTCGGGTTAATCGAGTCAAAGAAAATGACCTACCATAGAGTTGGAGCAGTTGAGGAGGCACGCGACACTCAGGATGAACCATCTCCTCCTGTACGATCTGAACTCGCCGGCTTTCCTCAGAGCCGGACTGCGCTCTGCTCGGTTCTGGGTGTGGAGCGCTCCATTATCCATGAGTCAGGCTGGAGGCGCAGAGAGCAGGTCCACGAGCAGGTCCACAGACAGGTCTATCCCGCAGGAGGAAGCATTACTAACCGCTCACAGCTCCCGCACTCCACAGAGCCTCGTGCCCGGCCGGTTCATGGCGAGTCGACTCTCCGAATCACTCTCGCGGTACTCGGGTTCAGTACTCAGTACAGTGTAGCTGCGATTAATCGCCAGTGCTTGATCTGATCCGAGCTAAGCCGCACTCTGTCTCTCCGGCTGAGAAAGAAGAAAGAGAGAAATAGAGAGCACAAAACAAAAGTTAGAGAATGGGAGGTGCGCTGGGGTAGCCACGCCCTTCCCTCGTGACCACTGAGTCAGATCTGCTGCTGCTTGAGCACGCTTTAACCCACAAGCTGTATGGAAATGGTGGTGGTATGGTAAAACCATGTTTTCACTAGTGTTTCACTTGTAGAACCAGTCTGCATTCTTAGGTACTTGGTTTTATACACCTGTAGCCATGGTAGTGATTAAAACCTCCCATGGAGTATTTATTATATATATAATATATTTATTGGTGTCAGTTTCACAGAACTTGATAATCAAAATTCTTCACTGCAGGCCCCTATTCATTTGATTATTGCCACCACGTGAAGTAATGAAGTGCAGCCGTGATACAATTAGATCATACTATCCCAACTGGCATTTCAACGTTGAATAAACGTTGAATCACGTTGAATTTTGAAAGTGTTAACAATAAACTTACATCACTGTAGTAAAGCTGAGTATAACGAAAGTTACCCACCACTACCAATCTGACATCTAATTCAACATCTGATTCAACATCTGATCTTAAAAACACTAAAACCGTGAAACTATTAAAATATGAACATGGTGTTAAATTAAAAAGCAGTAACTGCAAATAAAAGTAAAACACTGTTTCATTCCTCCATCCAACCATTTTTAGAAATTTTATGGTGATGAAAAGGCAGAAGGTTGAGGACATTATGTTGATTCAACGTTAAAATTTCAACATTAGCACAACCATTGAACAATATATGTTGATTCAACGTTGTTTTAATGTTAAAACGACAACATACAATACTTTAGTCATATTTCAACCACATTTCAACGTTAGGGGTTGGTTGTGTGCCAGCTGGGTATCCTTCTTAAAAGATTAAAGAAAATGGTCGGTGTAATTGTAACTGCCTTATTATAGTTCAAATCATAGTTAGCCAATCATTATCAGTTTATGAGGGTAAATGATATACATTCCGGTTATACTAAGGTAAGGTGTATGGAATTCCACAAGGCTCTGTCTTAGGACCGTTATTATTTACATTATATATGCTCCCACTGAGCAAAGTCATGAGAAAACATGATGCAAATTTTCATTGTTATGCGGATGATGCGCAGCTCTTTATATCAGCCAAACCTGATGACAGAGTGAGAATAAAGAAAATCGAGGAATGAGTAAAAGATGTGAAATCATGGATGTCTCACAATAGTGCAATAGTGATAAAACAGAAGTTCTCCTATTAGGCCCCAAAGCTGCAAGAAATTAATTATCAGACTTAATGTTAAATCTGGCCAACTTCCCAGTCACACCTGGTTCAGCAGCTAAAAACCTTGGCGTTATCACAGATTCAGATCTAGCATTCGATAAACACATAGCTAATGTTACTAGAACAGTTTTTCTACACCTCTGTAACATTTCCAAGCTAAGAAATGATTTATCCCTACATGATGCAGAAAAAATAGCACATGCCTTTATTATCGCAAGGCTAGATTATTGTAATGCGCTACTGTCTGGATGTTCCTGCAGTAACTTAAATAAACTTCAGCTAGTTCAAAATGCTGCAGCCAGGGTCCTTACTAAAACTAGAAAAGCTAGCACTGCACTGGCTTCCAGTCAAATTACGCATAGACTATAAAATTCTCCTGTTAACGTATAAAGCTCTACACAGGCTCGCTCCTGAGTATTTTTGAGACCTTCTCAGGGTGCTGGTTTCCTAATACTGGTAGTTCCTAAAATTCAGATAAACTTTGCAGGAGGAAGAGCTTTCTCTTATAAATCCATCTTTCTGCCTTCCTTTAAGTTACTGACTGCCCAGTGCCCACCTGTTTGACCAAATAACGATGAATTTTGGACCCTCAGGCTCTTATGTCCCCTGTCCGGCCAGACTGATGGAAGTTTACATGAGCTCTAACTGCTTTCATTGCTGGTGTTGTTATACACGGGAATGTATTGGACCTGTGTGGATGTTTAATGAATTTTTAACATTTATTTAAAACCTCTCTGACCAGTGGTAAAATGGTCCCTCCTTATAAATTAGTCTTGGTTCTTCCAAGGTTTCTTCCTCCTCCAGCTCTAAGGGAATTTTTCCTTGCCTCCGCACTGACTGGGGGTTCTGTTTTGTATGTTAAGTGGTTTGTCTGATTCTCTGTCCTGTAAAGCTGCTTTGTGACAACATCAGTTGTAAAAAGTGCTATGTAAATTAGATTGATTGTTTTATTGACTAATTGATTATTTGACCAATGCAGTCATACTGGTCAACCAGCTTGGTGACGCTGGTCATCCAGGTCATCCATGCCAGATATTTAGCATCACTGGGCCTCATTTCTCAAGCATCTTAGTACTGATCTAAGATCATCTCTTACCAACTGTCTAACAGAATTCCATAAACTGATCCTGGGCCAGCATTCATACTTTAAGAAGTTTAATCAATTTGGGCCAATATTTCTTGATGGTTGGTGCACCAATAAAAAAAACTATTGATATGGACAAAATTTGTCCATAAATAATAAATAAAATTTGTTGGACAGAGTGTCTACATGTATAACATCACCAAAATAGATTTAACTAGGACAATGATAGAGCTATAACGTAGCATTAGCTCATACTGGTTTACCATCTTGGTCATGCTGGTTGACTAGCGTGGTCATGTTAGTCATGGTGTTAACCAGCTTGGTCTTACAGGTAGACCAAAAGGCTTTTTTTAGAGTTTTCTCTGACTGACAAACAATTTGGCCTCTGATTGACTGACTGAATCTAAGTTTCAGCACCTTGCGCAGCTTCTGTCAGGCCTATAATAAAACATCCCACTTAAAGTGTTCATGAACTGTCAGTGTTTGTTTTGACTCTGCAGCTTCACTGACATCCACTCAAATAAAAAGTCCTGTCATACAAAGGTATCATTGAGTTCTGACACTGATACTGATGATCTGTCTGTGTGTGCTCATGTATCAGTATCCGTGTGGCTAAAATGTATGATATCAATAAAAACATTATAAAAGCCATTGAAACACAACAGAGATGCCTGTATCTACAAACATATTTAAAAATGCAAAAATTATTTAAAGCATCAGTCAATAATAAATGCAGTAAATGATGTATATTGAAACATTGGAAGTGTGTACAAAAAATAGGCCTGTCATGATAATTACATTATCGAGTTAATGAACAATATTTGTGGGGGAAATAATTTTTTATCCCCTCCTGATTTTGTAAGTTTATCATCTTACAAAAACATGTTTATACATTTTATCGTATATTTATTTTAACAAAGAGAGGCAGAATATCAACAAACAATCCAGAACAAAAACATTAAATAAAGGTTATAAAATAATTTGTATTTGATTAAGTGACATATGTATTTGTTCCTCAAAACGTGACTTAATACTTGGTAGAGAAACCATTTTTGTCAAACACAGGAGGTCAGATGTTTCTTGTAGTTGGTCACCAGGTTTGTATTTTTCTCTTAACAGAAAAAACACCAAATCGTGAAAGTTTCGAGCAATCGCTTGGAAGCTTAATGGTTCGGAGACTCGCTAGGCCACTCCAGCATGTGCTTCTTATTTCGCCACTCCATTATTGCCTTGGCCATATGTTTTGGGTCATTGTCATGCTGAAAGACCAAGCCACGACCCATCTTCAGTGTTCTGGCTGAGGTCAGAAGGTTCTCATTCAAGATTCAATGGTACATAATACATTATCGTCAATGTGGTGAAGACTTCTCTACCCTTAGCAGAGAAACAGCCCCAAAACAGAATGTTTCCACCTCCATATTTGAGAGGAAGGATGATGTTTTTGGGGTCCTATGCAACATTTCTCTGCTACCAAACATGGCAAGTTGAGTTGATGCCATCTGAACACACCACATTCTCTCATGCCTTCTCTGAATCATTCCGGTGTTCAATGGGACATACTTCAGATGGGCTGTACATGACTTTTTCGAGCAGAGGCATTGCAGGATCTCAATCCATTACGGCAAAGTGTGTTACTAATGGTTGTCCTGGTGTCTGTGCTCCCAGCTCCCTTGAGATCATTAACAAGCTTCTCAATCTTTCCTCAGAACCATCCTTTCCCTGTGAGGCAAGATCTTGAAAGGAGTTCCAGAGCGAAGAAGTCTGTTATCTTCTTTTCTTCTGACATTTTCTAATTATCACACCAAGAATGACCTCTTTCTCACCATGCTTCTTGCTGATTGTCTTGTAACCAATTCTGTCCTTGTGCAAGTTTAGTCAAAGTCAAAGTCAAAGTGTTTTTTTATTGTCATTTCAGCTATATACAGAGTACACAGTGAAACGAAACAATGTTCCTCCAGGGACCATGGTGCACATAAACACAGTGTAGACAGAACAATAAGTGCAACAGTACAAAAGTGCAGACAGACAATACAACACAATACAGAAAAAGAATAATAAATAACAAGACAGTGTGCAAATTATGCAGTGTACAAAAAAGACCAGTGAGGTAGTAATTACCTCTATTACACAGTGTGCAATAGAGTCCAGTGAGGTAGTAGGGTTTTTAGTGCTTTCCATTTTCTGGGGTAAGTGGGGTAAGAGTGTGTGTGCATGTACAGAAAACCATCAGTTCAGTCTCTGCAGTTGAGGAGTCTGATGGCTTGGGGGTAGAAGCTGTTGCAGAATCTGGTCGTGCTGGACCGGATGCTGCGGTACCTTCTTCCCGAAGGCAGGAGGGAGAACAGTTCGTGTGAGGGACGGGTGGGGTCATTCACAATGCTGGTTGCTTTGTGGATGCTGCGGGTGGTGTAAATGTCCGTGATGGAGGGGTGAGAGACGCCGATGATCCTCTCAGCTGTCCTCACGGTGCAGGTCCCAAACCAGGCAGTGATGCAGCTGCTCAGGATGCTCTCAATGGTCCCTCTATAGAAGAGTTTACAATCTTGTCCCTGACACTTTGACAGCTCTTTGTTCAGACTGATTCTGTTACAAGTGTCTTTTACACACATAATGCGATGCAATTAAGGGACAAGACTAATTTGTGTGCCTCATGCCTCATCTGTGGGGATCAGAATTCCTGAAGATTGGCAGAGGATCATACACTTGTTTTATTTTTAATCTTTTCTCTGGGTTTTTTTTTTTCAAATGTGCCCATGTTCAAAAATATTATTTATTATATTTTTGCTCACTCATGACCTTTAATAATAGGCCTGAACTTAAACGGTGATCAAACTGCCTCTGAGAACATGAGTTTTAAATTGATTTGCTTTGTCAGGGCAGTTTAAACTAAATTACATTTCCACAGTCTGAATAAACTCTGGTACAAATCAAATATAGGACTTGTCCAGTTTGCAGTTTTTGACAATGAATGAGTGGGTCTGTGTGAAAGAAAGAATGCAATGTTTTCACATTTCTATGGACAGAACACATATTAAATATTCAACATTTACTACATAGTTCATAGTGTATAATGCATGCATCCGTTTGTGATGTAGTTGTTGAGAGAGCTTTGAGAAGATAAACACTCACAAACTGATATCTGCAAAACACTTAATCAAAAGAGACATACCAAATAGGGACCCTCTTTTTAAAATGTTAACATCATGCTATGTATATATTGTTTCTAAACGAGCGAGCGAGTGTGTTAGACTATTTCTTTCCTTTTTAATGACTAAAGCTAATTAAATGCTAAAGACACCCTGGCGGAGATGTGTCTTCATGTTTTCTTTTATTTTTCAAAAGAACACATGAAAAGCATAAGGGAAAAATAATATTAATGTGCAGTTTAAATATTCTGTGTAACATAATAGTACTAATGCTTAATCACAACAAGCTGTAATTTAGATTTAGTGAGCTAAATCTAAGAAAAAATAAAATTCTTAAATATCTCAGGTTTTTTTTCAGTCTCTTGTGTAATCTAAAAAACAGCAGCATTCACACTGTTAGGAGAAACACAATCACAGCATAGACTTGTCTCAAACCAGGCAGCATAAATCATTTAAACCATTTTAAATTAACATGGAATTCATCCTGGTCTAATTTTCATATTGATTTTTAAATATTTCATGATGAATGGACGAGTATATCTATTGGAAATAAAGTAACACTTTCTTTTTAAAATCTAAACATTTTTTATAATTTAAGTTCTTGTTTTTTAGATTGATTATTGATGTGGACGTGACATGGTTTGATACTTGATTTAGACACAGTTTAGAAACCATGTGAATTCATACATACAACGTTTGTTTTCTTTTGTATTTGTTGTATGTCTTTAAAAAGACACGTAAGACAATTGCATGTATTTATTTTTGAACAGATAATAAGTGGTTAGTTATGTAACACATTTTTAAGTAATACTCATAACTGTAATTAAGTGCTTTTTTTGATACATTTTTGCCAACTCATGGCCTTTGTGTAGAATACTTAATCCTGTCTGTAGGTCAGTATTCGTTTGGTTAGAGAGAATTATTTTAATAAAATGTCAGAACTCAGTGATAGGGCACTGCTGCTGAGAACATGGGTTTAAATTCATTTGCTGGGCCTTTTGTTAGAGCGGTTTAAACTAAAAAATATTTTATATCATTTAAGCTTAAACTAGGTTAGACCATTTTAAATGATCATGGAATTCATTATGTTCTAATTTTCAGTTGGATTGTTGAATATTTCATGATAAATGGAACAGTATATCCATTCCAGTATATCCAAGTAATGTAACACTTCCTTTTTAAAAGTGAAATCTTTTTTATCATTCTTTTACAGATGTTTGGGGTGGACATGAGAGGCTTTGGTTGTTGATTTAGACACAGTTTAGAAACCATTTGAATTTATACATACAAAGGTTTTATTTTGAATTTGTTGCAATTCATGTCTTTAAAAAGACAAAGTAAGACAAATACATTTATTTATTTATTAAGTTATTAAGGTTTATACCGTTATATTTGCACTACTGTTATATGGGTTCTGTTTATACTTGTACAGTCATTCCCTCTTTAATCACCCCCTCACCCCATCACTATTGCACTATTGTCTCGAGTCTCTTGTCTCAGGTATGTCTTTCTGTGACCTTGTTGTACTGTATTGTAAAATTGCCTGACTTGACTTGACTAATCAGTTACGGAATACATTTCTGAAGTAATCCTCATAACTCTGACTCTAATTAAGTTATAAAATTCTGCAATGATCAGAGCGGAGTGCTTTGGAAATTACACACACGCACAAACCGATATTTGCAAAAACACTTAATCAGACTGACCTCCCAGAGCGACCCCCCTCTCTCCTCTTTAGATTGACCACAGTGAGGTGAATGGAGCAGATGACCTCCCCTGTAAAACTCCCCCTCATCCCCCACTCGGTCTGCCAGGCCTCCTGCCGCTCTGCGCATGCGCAGCATGGCCTGGCGCTTCGGCCTGTATCGGAAGCGCTCGGCGAATTTCGCCTCTTTGTTTTACTGATAGTGGATTTAACTCGGATTCGAGCCCTGATATCCACCGGAGTGCTCCGCGGAGAAACAGGTTAGTTGGTTTTAACTTTATCGGATCCGCTCGGGGGGCTGTGGGGATGTGTCCGGCGGCTGGTTTAGAGGCTGTGGGCTCGGAGTTTTCATTTTATTCTCGGTGGCTTTTCCGCTGGATGGTAACTAGCTGTGTGCTGCCGCCGCCGCTGCTGCTGCTATACGGGGCTCTCTCCTATCTGTACGTGTGGCTGTGCGGTCGTGCTGTGTGTGGCGACGCCGGGCCCTGCACTTCCTCGCCGGGCTGCTCTTTTCCAGCAGCCCCGGGGGTGAAAGTGGGGTTTGGAGCGGCTGGAGTTCAGCAGAAAGGTGTGAAATGTGCCCTTGTGCTTGTTGCAGTATGCGGTTGGTGTGTGTTAGCGTTTGCTGGGCTGGGAGGGGGGGGGCAGTTCTCCTTTTTCTTCAGCCTGGAATGTTCTTGGAGCAAGCCATCGGTCCACCACCACCACTAGCTACATCCGTCCCCCCCATTCCAGGGCTTTAAAAGTTGGGATTGTGCTTTGTGTGAGCCACCTAAGGCCGTGGACTCGTCCACACGGTCAACATGAAGCTTGGAGAAAGTTAAAGCCAGTAGACATGGCAGGCAGCAGCAGGGCATGGACTAACCTGTTTCTTCTGGCGAGGCTCGAAAAGCAGAAGCAGCTGGAGGAGCCACAAGTCAGATAGCTGGGTAGCTAGCTGGAGATGCCTTCATGTAATCGAGCGTTTTACAGCCAAAAGAACCGGCACACATCTCGCCAGGCGGTGCATTGATAGCAATATTAAGCTGTCAGCCCTAAAGCTTGGCTGGAAGCCACATCAGTAATCAATCTTTGCTGCTGGCTTGTAGATCAAGACCATCAGCTGGGGATGGCTGATGTTCTGTCATTCACCTTAATCCCATCAGGAGTCTCCATTTTGGCACTCACTCAACTTTTTTGCTCCTTTGTGAGTGGAAGTGGAGTGAAGTTTTGAGTGATTTAAATATACAGCTCTGGAAATATGATGAGTTTCTTTGATTTGACCAAATCAAAACCTCTAGAATACAATCAAGAGGAAGATGCATGATCACAAGCCATCAAACCAAGCTAAACTGAATTTTTGCACCAGGAGTAAAGGCATAAAGTTATCCAAAAACAGTGTGTAAGACTGGTGGAGGAGAACATGCTAGGATGCCTGAAAACTGTGATTTAAACCAGGGTTATTCCATCAAATATTGATTTCTGAACTCTTAAAACTTTGTCAACATGAACTTGTTTTATTTGCATTATTTGAGGTCTGAAAGCTCTGTATCGTTTCTGTTATTTCAGCCATTTTTGGAATTTTGGATAAATGTTGTCAGTAGTTTATAGAGTAAAACAAAAAAAAAATCATTTTATTCAAACAAGTATAAATAGCAAAACCAGAGAGCCTGATGTAGAAACTAAAATGGTATATTTTTTTCCAGAGCTGTATATATTTGTATATTTATTAGCCAACAAGCTAGTTCAAAAAGCCAACCACTTTTCATAATGTCCAGGCTTATTAAGTGTGTAGAAAGGTGTAGCTATAGGAGTTCTAGTTGGGTTAGTAAGGCCGTCTGTCAGTATCAATATCTTTCAGTATCTCTCAAAAGTGAGTGCATCTCTTACATTATTTTTCAGTAAATATTTGATTATATCCTTTCATGGGGCAGCACTGAAGATATGACACTTTGATACAGTGTAGTAAAAATAGTCAGTGTACAGCTGTAGTATAGCAGGGCAAATTGGTAAGGGTAAACAGTGCCCTCAAAATAACTCAACATAAAGCTGAGTGTGTACGGTTAGCCAGCCTTTTCCCCTCCCTGGTGTCATGAGACTTCTCGTTGGGCTGTTAAATTTGGTGTTTTGGCTACAATTCTCTTACACTGGCTTCTGGATGTTCAACACGGCACTTAATGGCAAGAAAACCCTAACAAAGTGTCATATCTTCAGTGTTGTCTCATGAAAGATTATAAAAATGTGAGGGGTGTACTCATTTTAGTGAGATGATTTTTGATAGGGCTGCACAACATATCTGTATTTTAGCGTCACCATCAAAACAAGCATGAACATGCTCAGTAGTCACACTGCAGGTTATCTAATGTCAAATTTGATCAAATATTGCAACTTTTTTTGCTGTTTGATACGTAAAGGAACATTAACACTGTTTTTACACTAACACTAACACCATTTTACTCTTACACTCTTGATCTTACACAGATATACAGAGTGCGTTATTAGTATCATGATGTGTTAGACCACTGCTGAAATCTGGTAAAGACCCCTGCATTTTTAATATTACGATATGTGCCACAGAAAGGTGTTCAATACAGCATGCATTGCATGAATTGGCAAATTCAGTTGTCAAATGTTTGGACATTCTTGGCAGTTTTGTGTGGCTTTTACACTGTACATATCAATATCTAATTTATTTTGCATCGTCCAAAATACAAAAAAAAAAAACGTGACGAGAGATTTTGCTTATATTGTTTAGACGTACATGAAATGTTTAATGAAATGTCAGCAGTTTCTGCATATTTCAGTCATAAGCAAATTCATTTATGGTGCTTTCAGACCTATCCAATGTTTGGTTCTGACTATTTGACTTTACAGTTTAGACCAAAATGTGGTTAGACCGAAAGTGGTGGTCTCAGTTCGCAGTGTAAAAACACTTATTTAGATGGTTTAGACATTCAGACCAATAAGGGAAAGTAATGGCAGGCTGTGCCACCCATTAAACAATATAAAAAGACAGAAATTGTGTTGTGCTTAAATTTGACTCCAGTTATACATCAGTATGGGCACAACAGCTTATGCCAGTGATTCCTGTATCTACTGTAACTGTAGATTAACCTTATATTAAAAGAATTTTGTGGGTAATTGTTTCACCTATTCTGTTATTATTGTGTGATGTGCAATCAATTAAAGGAAGTCAAATTCTGGCATGGAGGCATGTATCATTCTACAATTCAGTCTATCAGCCCACGTAGGTGATGACAGTAGTATAAAACAAAAAAAATAATGGGACAAAATGAATACAATGTTATAAACACATGACCACTGGTTTATGGCTTTTGTCTGTGATAAAACAAGAGTGGTTTGGTGTGAAATGGTTTATTGAAAAAATAGTGGTGGTGATACAAAACAGAGATCTCAGCATATACAGTGCAAATAGCCATTTTATTTGTTATTCAAAATAGTCTGTTAACTAGAAGAATATGATGGTAAAATATCCGTACATCTTAAAACAAGCTGTCCTTTGGTTTATTTAGTCTTTAACCACACTGCATGTACCTATGTGCCATTGATGTATTTTAAATCTAACATTTAGGTCACAAAGCTAACAAAGTGTCTTATGTATTAGAAGTTTGAGCACCAATATTGTGCAGTATTGAGAGGTACATTTCTTTAGGTCAGTGGGTCGGTAACCAGTAACTAGTGGGTCGGTAACCAAAAGTGGGACGCAAACACGTTCTGGGCGGGTCGCTGACTGCTTGTAAAAAATAAATACATTAATGCTCATCTGATTTTGTGCTTGTATTTTATATTGGAGAAAAATAAACAGAGAGTTTCTTAGTTTTGATATTTAATTTTACTCTAACATTTATACATGTAGTTGTCATGCTCCTCATGCTCTTAAATTAATTTTGCATGCATATCCCATAACCCGTGCTCTACATTCTATAGAATCTTTCACATCAAACCACACTCAGTGATTTAGTTTAATAGTTAATAGTTAATTTTAATAGTTGTTAAAATAATACATTGCAGGATAATCACTGTATTGCACAGAATTTAAGAAGCACTGCCATGTTGAATGAATTTTACAAGATTAGCATTGGAGTAATACGGTCGGTACAGTACAATTATTGAATTTCATTACAGAGGCCTGGCGAGGGCCTGTTGCTCTTAATCATCCGCTGATGGTTGTATTATGAAATCTGATAAACCAGTGACAAATTGATAAATGACGAGCTTTCCTCACCTCATTAACTTCACCTGAACAGTTAAAATGACTGTCAAATGGTGTAAGAGTACAGACTAGGAAAAATAGGCTATCGTATATTTCTTCAGGTTACCTCTGTGTTTCCTGGTGTGAGGTTGGTTGAGGAGAGTTTGAAGGAATCAGAACACGGGTCACTGTGAGCTAAATGCCATTTAGTCAGCACTCTGTAGCCTAATGGTCAAATCAGGTTTGTTTTTCTTCTTTAGGTAAAGGCACACGCTCCTATTTTGAGCTTGACCTATGTGTGGAGAAAAGTTTAAAACCCAATTTGAAAAGCTGGCCTCAGTGGGGCCTGAATTCTGCTGCGACCTCCAGCACGCTGGCAGCAGCTGAAAGGTATTCAGTTGAAACAAAGCTGTCCGTGCAGTCTGTTTTCTGGTGCGCGCCGGAAAAGCGAGTTCTAAAACGGGTATGACCTGTGGTCAGACGTTAAGCAACGCAGGCAGCTATTCTCGCTGATATAGTTTATGTTTTGGAAACAAAGCAGATGATGTACAGATTTTCTCCCGTGAAGTGCGGCTTGAGGTTTGCTGACACAAAGGCTTAACATCTACAGCTTTTGTGTGTTTGCTTTGTTGTTTTGCTTTTCCTGTGACATCCACAAAATCAAAGTGTGATCAAGTGTGAGAGGGATACAGTGTATGTCTTTTAAACCACATTCGGAGGTGATCAGAGATTCATATGACCACATTATGATTAAAGTGTAAAAGCCAAAGCACCACCCACAGAAATTGCAACTTTACTCCTACCAGAATTTACATAATAATCACGAGACGGCACCGTCTGCACGCTACAGTAACAAGTTAATAGATAAAGGTGGTAGTTGTGAAGGGTTTGCAAGCAATGTGGCCCAAATCCGATCTTTTACATCATATGTGACACAGGTTTGTCGTTTGTGTGGTTGTGTGAACAGTATCGAAGAAAATAGGCTGTAAGGAGAGCTGAAAATGGACATCAGTAGATGATTAAATGCACAACAGCTGTGAAATAAGGGTTCCATTGGCAGGATAATGAAGTATAAACTATGCTTTTAGGCTGTCATCTGTGATTGGATCACACACAACGTATGTTAATGGCAGGTGTAAATGAGGCCTCAGTTACAGTTAGTATAGTTTTTGGAGTATGATAAAAAAAAAAAA
Organism: Astyanax mexicanus; assembly: GCF_023375975.1. Classification (NCBI taxonomy): domain Eukaryota; kingdom Metazoa; phylum Chordata; class Actinopteri; order Characiformes; family Acestrorhamphidae; genus Astyanax; species Astyanax mexicanus. The sequence continues at coordinate 65,402,519 of NC_064409.1, read as the reverse complement.
AACTAAACTGATTGTAATTTATAGATACAGGGATGTCCCTGTCATCTGTTCTGAGTACATTAATGCTTAGTTTATACCAATACCAATCCAGTCACCTTGTTTCTGTGAATACTTCCATATAGGTCAGTCACGATACTTACATTATCGATTTATCGTACAATAAATGGAAATGACTTCAATAATATTTAATAATCCTGATATCGAATATTGCGTTTATTTGTGTTTGATCCTATACTGTACATAACAGTGAACAGTATTTTAGCCAGTAATGCAATACCAGACCAGTCTTTCAATAACTGTGACTCCATACACAAAGTGTGGACTGAAGTAGGTGAAGAAAAAAGTATATATTTCCCCAAACTATGATTAATTAAAATGTGCTGTCTTTTAAAAGGGTGTAATTGTTATGCTATAATATTACCATTATAAGGGGTGCCAAGTGGTCCAGCGGTCTAAAGCGCTGCCACTATGAACCTCCGCTCATGCAGCTTTGCCATCAAGGTGCTGGCGCTCAGGGAGCAAAATTGGCCCTGCTCCATCCGGTTGGGTAGATGGCGCTCTCTCCCCACATCACTCCTACGGTGATCACCATTATCACCATCACCATTATATGAGTGGCATTTAAATTGTCTAAAAATGACAATAAAATCGTTTATCAATTCAGCAGTCATTTCTGGGACGATATATCGTTCACAAAAATTGTATCGTAACAGGCCTGCTTCCATATAATTTAGGTAACATTTTAGGTCCCATAGTATAGTTGACATTCTGGGCTGATTTCTTTAGTTTGGTAGCAGACTTTTGCAGTTTGATTGAGTACACTGAACATTTTAGTTCCTTATACCATAACATGGTATGTTTAAAAATCATGTTCTGTAGCTCTTTTAACAGTGTTGAAAACGGATGTGATGTGTGATTTCTGTAATGCACATGTGCGTTAGCGTACTACTTTGTTTTGAACTATTCAGCACAACAAAGGTGGGCGTTACTGCCGCTGGTGAAACACAGACTTGAAATGACTGTATTTCCCCACGTGGTTTGGTGTCATGGGTATAGACGGCAGAAAATAGACAAACGTCTGGAGGAAAAACAGCTCAACCATTTCAGTCAAAGCACTAGAACCACATTGATGTAGTGCATTTTTTATGTTTCACTGTATAACTCTGCATATATCTAAAGGGTAAGGGCACTTTGCTGTAAATGTAATAGCAGAGGATCAGAATTAAAATTTAAGTTTAAAATTGCTGGGGTCTGTTTAGGTCCTGATCTGCTGTATTGGATTGAGACGTCCCTAAATTGCATCCCTAAAGTTATCTGATGTAAATTGAGAAAGTAAAGTATAAAAAGCACACTTTGAAACGTTTTATGTGTAGGTTTAGTTACCCCATTGCTTGCAGTTTTTATCTGATTCCTCTGTGAAATTCATCAGGTGTGATTACTATAGATACACAGATAACACTTCCGATAGCAATGTCATATTTTTAGGTATCTGCTGATACAGAATGTAGATAAGGATATCTATTCCAATTTAAAAATTAAATCTGACTTCACTATAAACGTGTTTAATTTTTTGTGGTTTTGTTTTGGTAAAGCCACTATTCTATATCCCATATAAGATATATTAAGCCTGAATCAAGTGTCATGTAGTGGTGTGCATGTGTGCCAGTAAATGCTTCATTGTGCCAGTACCAATAATTTGTTCACTGGCATTGTATGCAACACTATTAGCTACACCAATGCTTGTGATATTGGTCTGATTGCTTTGTGAAATACAGTAGGTGTAGTGACCACAATGATTAGTATGTAGAATGTTGTCATTTTGGCAAGTTGTCTTTCCAGGTGTTGTGCTGAATTCTAGCTCTCTGCCAGATTTTGACTCCCTTGACTATGAGTCATGCAGCAGAATGAGTGTAACTGATTCTCCTTGCATTTATATTATTTCTTTTTATAAATTAGGTTTAATCTACAGTTACAGTAGATACAGAAATCACCAGTTTATTCTGTTGAACCCATACTGCTATGTAATATGCCTGCACAAAACTGTGTTCTTTATTCTTCTGTACTGTTTGATGGTTTGCCACAGATTCTTGTAACTGATCTGAATGTCTGGACCATTTTTAAGTTCTTTTACACTGCAAATGAACTGGAAAACAAGGCTTAATAGATCTTTGGGCTATTTTTTGTGTGTTCATTGCACACACATGCTCTTTTGCTTCAGGATGTACAGCTCTGGAAAAAATGAGACCACTTCATTTTCTGAATCAGTTTCTCCGATTTTGCTATTTATAAGTCGATGTTTGAGTAAAATGAACATTGTTGTTTTATTTTATAAACTACAGATAACATTTCTCCCAAATTCCAAAGAAAAATATTGTCATTTAGAGCATTTATTTGAAATAACAAAAAGATGCAGAGCTTTCAGACCTCACATAATGCAAACAAAAAAAGTTCACAATTATAAAGTTTTAAGAGTTCAGAAATCAATATTTGGTGGAATAATCCTGGATTTTAAGCACAGTTTTCGTGCATCTTGGTATGTTCTCCTCCACCAGTCTTACACACTGCTTTTGGATAACTTTATGCCTGCACTCCTGGTGCAAAAATTCAAGCGGTTCAGCTTGGTTTGATGGCTTGTGATCATCCATCTTCCTGTTGATTTATATTCCAGAGGTTTTCAATTAGGTAAAATCAAAGAAACTTATTTTTAGGTGGTCTCTTATTATTTTTTGGAGCTGTAATTGTATCACTGCAATTTGTTTCCTGAGCTTGAATCAGCCAGCAGACCGCATTGTACTTTTTGATACTTGGTTTTATTTTTTATTAGCACAGGCTTGATAACATTTCATCATTTTCAAGCTCATGGAAGTCATGAGAGACGTACTTTGTTGATGCTGTGTTTTTGTGAGCTCCTCCTGTAAAGGGCCTCTTCCTCTCCTGTGTGTGGTGTGGGTGCCTGTGTGAAGGCGTGTAAAGCATTGATGGAGCTGTTTGTTTGTGTGGGCATGTCAGAAGTAGATCTGGGTGTATGGCTGTATGTCAGTTTCTTTATGACGTAAACACGCTTGGTGCTGTCAGACGGTAAATGATGTAATCAGATGCTGTTATTGCCAAAGCTCTACCAGAGACTGGAATTGTGACATACAGCAACCATGCTAAGGGAGGATTCATTACGCCTGTGTGTTCAGGTATACATGCTGGCACTGGTGTATGCGTGTGAGGGGTGCGTCTTTTCGTAGTCCGGAGCTCGTAGCTTATGGTTTGGCCTGTTTTGACGCCCTCATACCAGGTTGTAAAGTGTCTTAAGAATTGGGGTGTGCCATCTCATATTGTGCATGAAACATTGAAATCATAAAAAAAAAAAAAAAAAGTATTTTGATAATAGTGGTAATCTGTTTTGAATGCAGTCTATTTTGTATTTGCTATTTAAGGGTAATAATTTTGTATAGTTTTGTTTGATGTTTAAATCGTCGCTGTCCAATTAAAAAACAGTATCTCCAAAACTGCAACTTTACAGAGAAAAAAAAGCCTTCTTAACTTTTAATGAAAGTCAATGTAAAAAGAGTTAATTTCAGGTCATTTTTAAATATTTTTTTTTGGTCTGTTCATCAAGGAATTTTGGCACAGTGTAAGGGACGTCGTCTGTTAAAATTAATTAGTAAACTAAAAATCAACAAACATGGAGATGCTTGTTTTTAAATGGACAGCAACAATATGCATCTACTAAATATTCCACACTTTTGTGTGGTCACCTTTTGTAGTAGATTTGTATTGTTTGTGTTATTATTTGTTATTATTTTTTGGGTACTAGAACAACACGAAAACCCGAAAACCAGAGGCCAATTATATAACTAATTGGCCTCTGGTTTTCGGGTTTTCGTGTTGTTCAAGTACCCAAAAAATAATGGTTTTAATTAGTTTAATTAAGTTATAATTAGTTATAATTAAGCTTTTTACACCTCTCCTGGAATTTCTTTTTACAGAAGTCTCATATTTAGATCCAGACTCATTGCTGACCCCTTCAGAAATCTCCAGCGTTTTTAGTTTCTATTCATTTCTGGGTGCCTGTTAAAGTATGTTTAGGGTCATTGTCCTGCTGGAAGACCCATGCTCTAGGACACAAACCTAGCTTTCTGACACTGGGTAATATATTGCGCCCCAAAATCTTTAGATTTGATCTTCAGATTTCATGATGCCTTGCACACAGTCCAGGTGCCCAGTGCCAGAGGCAATGAAACAACACCAAAACATTTTGAATGTCCACCATATTTGACTGTAGGTGCTGTGTTCTTTTCATTTTTGGTAAACAGTATAATAATGTGCTTTCTTTAAAAAGCTCTGTCTTGGCCTCATCTGTTTACAAGATGTTTTCCCTGAAGAATTTTGGCTTACTAACGTACATTTTGGCAAAGTGCAGTCTATCTGGGTCTCCTGCCATACACAATTCAGTATATTATCATATATTGCAAAACTGTACGCAAGTGATATATTGCTGTATTGTTTAAATCAAATTATACCACTGTACTGTAACCAAAGCTCTCCATGTGTTACTCTGCAGGTAACCTTGCATCGATACTGCGCTTACAAGCCAAACAGCGCAGCTACAATCAGAGCAGCAATGAAACTATTTTAACACGTGGAGTGCTTATAACCGAACAGATTGTATTTTCTTGTCCTTTTATACTTTGGTGAAATCTTTCAACAAACAGCAATAATGGAACTGTGGCGTAATCACAATAATGCACTCAAGATTTGTGTTATAACGTGTTATATTGGCACTGCTGTGCTGGTCAACGGCGCTCAGCCTATGTCATTAGATCTATTGTTTTAATTGCTTGGCCTAATTGAAATTATAATATTAAAATACGCAATCCTGTATTTGATAAAGAAAAGTATTTTTTTTCCCCGAGAACAAAACAATGAGTCTAATGACATAGGAAAACACTGCTAGTGAGGTGTCTGGGAGGGGTTTAAACACAACAATCACATCAATACAGTATTGTAAAGCAAAATTATGCTAAACTTCAGTATATGTCGATATATTCTTATACCCCAATGCACAGTACTTAGATTTGAATTCTTTTGACCCTTATTTGTATAGAAATGAGAAATGTAAAATATGAATATATGAAAAGCTAATAGCTCTACTGTGAAGGAAAGACTGAGTACCATGCCTGCAGCTCTGTGGAAGTGTTGTCAAAGTTCAGTTATGCACTATAGTGCTTATCAGCATTTCAGACTTTTATTGTTACAGTTGTGTGATATCTCTGGATTGCCATGAGCGCGCACTTGACTTGGAACACAGTGTTTGTGTGTGTTTGCACACCCCTCCCAGTGGCAGTCCCTCTGTGTGTTGCTTCTGAGAACTTCATAACACCAATAATAATATGTGACAACTCAGAATCTCCCTGTAGTATACGTAGAATAGGGGGATTGATATCCAGACCCTGTAAGAACGAGACTGAGGGGGGGTTTAGTATAACAATGCATGCCTTGTTAAAGGATTTCATAGCCTATTTTTAAGATGATGAATTGGCATTGAGTGCGATTAAGGTATTTTAAGGGATTAACAGTTGGCACTCGGAGATTTGTGATCTATTAAATAAAATCAGAATCAGGTTACATCAACTGATTTACTGGAGACTGTGAGCCTGCCTAGCATTTAGCTTAGTCACCAGGAGAATCTGACCCATTTTTTGCCAAGTTACTCTGGTTGTTGGAATACATAAAGCAGGAAAACCACTTCCCTCTATGAGGCCTGCCTTGGCAAGCACCATACTTTCTGCTATACTTGCTATTACTTGTCTTGTACTGTCATGGGCAGTGGTTGCTCTGTTGTTAGAGTAGTGCTGGGTTAGTCATCACAGGGTTGTGATCTTGATGAGGGCTGCAATGATTATTAAAATTGTTGATTAATCGTTACTTTGTCAAAAGTACCGCATTACACAAAGTGCTGGGAACAGAAGCGCAATGGTAGATGGGTAAATGGCTTACTCACACAGTTTACACTCAACTTAATCTGTGTCTCCAAAAGTGCCCAAACCCAACAGATTACATATTTACTCACTAAATATCAGTACTTTCCATGTTTAAATAACACTTAGACATTTAAATGGCTTTTAAATCTCATGTTTAGCAGTTTTTATCGTTTTTAGAGATAATAATCGTTGACTAACCGAGTAATTGAAAAAAAAAAAATCATCAGATTAATCGACTACCAAAATAATCATTAGTTGCAGCCCTACTCTTGATACCAGGTCTTTTTTATTCTGGGGCAATGTAGCATGGTCAACTTCTGCTTTTTTCTGGTTCTTTAAAGCCACTTCCACACATGCAATGAAATTTGGTATGTTTGTGGGACTTGCGGAGGAGGGCATGTGAATGTGAATGCCTGTTTCAGTAGCCTCGGACGTTACCTGAATTTCTTCCTAGTAGATCCCTAATAAGAAGAGTGGATCAAGTCCATGTGTGAATAGAGCTGTGAATGTTTTGGAGAATTCACTATGGGCATGTTAAAATTCTGAAGAACATCTGTATAGAATATATCTCAGCTTGAGGTTGGAATCCAGCTAGTGCAGGCCGGAGAAACAATAGGTGTAAGCCAAGGATAAAGGATATTTCAGTCATTTTTGACTGCAGCAGTTATTCTAGTTAAAGCTGATGTCCGTATGTTTTGGGATTTGAGGGATTTAGGGTCCTCTTTGGTGAGAATGGGTAATTGCACTGAGCTTGCAGAAGAATCATTTTAAACTGTGCGGGTGTGATGCGGTCTCCTTCTTTTAGAGCAAATTAATCCGATTCCATGTTATGTTCAGTCAAAGAGAGGGGGATAGAGCACGCTCAGACAGAAACTGCTGAGGGAAATGTCTTCAGAGGATGTAAGAGAGTTAGTACATACGGTTGTCAGTTTTGTCAGTGTAAATGAATGAGCTACTGAGGTCTGAGTTTCCCCTTCTGAAGTCTCTATTGCTCCACCAGCCGCTCGCTTTTAGTAAAATTGAGCCGGAGCCTCTTTTAGAGGCTTTACACGTGACGTAAGCGCGTAAAGACGCATGAGATGGCAAGAGCTCCTGCGAAAAGCGATCCGACACCCCAGTTTTTAGAATGAATATATTAGGTTTATCAGGGATGGTCGTTCCAGCACACTGGCACCATTGAACACAATATTTTGTCCCCTCTTCACTCAGAAATGCTTCTGCTTTCAGTTTAGAAACAAAATAACACAGACTGCCACTTCAAAGTAAAAAAAAATGGAAATACTTCAGTAAAGATGCATTTAAAAACTATAATAAATAGGGGTGGGAATCGATTACTATCTCACGATTCGATTCGATTCCGATTTTGGGGGCCACGATTCGATTCAAAATCGATTTTTGATTCAAAACGATTTGAATTATAAATATTTCTGCTTCTGGCTTATGAATCGTATTGAAAAAAAACCCTCCATAATATACACTGGTCCTGGAGCAAGTAATGTGTTACAAAAACAATAAAATGTGCAGGAATGTGGGTCCTCAGTGACAGAGGAATCACTGGGATATCACAATGACGTTAATGAACAATAAATAAATAATAAATAACACTGATTTATTACCAGGCTACTAGCGGTGGTGTGTAGGTGACGCTGCTGGGCTGATGTGATGATAGCAGTGGAGCGCTAAAGTTCAGGAGCAGCTGCTGATTAACTAGTTAATTTAAGGTCGTTGTATTTCTTCAGAAAGGGGGCAGGAGGTGGAGAAATTAATTCATATGGTCCATTCCTTAATTCCTCTGTGATGAGGAGCTGAAATTAGCTCTGATTAGCTTATTGTTATTTTTCCGTTCCGCCTTAAATGCTGCAGCCCGCTGCCACCTGTAGCGTTATTTAAGGTGGAACTGGAAAGTTAGCTAGTTAGCTAGCTAACAGTTACTGAAACTAACTACTAGCGATCTTTTTTATGCTTGTTATGAAGCATTCTGCCATAAAACATTGAAACTACACGTTAATCTAAGGTAATATAGTGCTTGTTCTGCCATCTTACCGGTGATTCTCAAACACCTACGCTCTGTGTGTGTCTGGAAGATCTCCAAAGGGACAAGCGCTATCCCCAGGGTTGCCAGGTCCAACAAAAATACCCAGCCCAAAATCAGTCTAAAACCCGCCCCTCAGAATCGATTTTGGGACATTTTAAATCGATTCTGAATCGTAGTAAATGAGAATCAAGATTCTTATGTGAATCGATTTTTTGGCACACCTCTAATAATAAACACAGTACTGAATTACATTTCCTTTGTTACTGTCCACCACCGTTCAGCTTGGAAATTTTAGACAATGACATTATTACTTTCACTCTAGATTGCTTAAAAAAAAAAAAGTGATCAATTGAGAAGTTAATAAGCATAGCAGTTTGTTTAAACTTTAAGCAGTACTTTTAAAGTAATGAAAAGCGCTTAAACAAATATTCATTGCAGGTGGCATTTATACAGCCTTCTTACGCTGCGTCTGATGCCAGAACCAGATCCATAACACTGCATCTTTTTTTCTTCAGTCGTACTTTAGTGCACGGCTTATCTCTGCTTTATACTCTTCTTTTTGCCTGTAACATTTTTTTCCACTCCATTACTAATATTGCAGAATGGTCTAAAAACATGTGCAAATAATACTGTAGTAAAAATATCAAACATTACTAAAGAATCAGATGTGTTGTCTGCCATCTCAGTTGTTCTGTAAACAAATCACAGCACTTTATTCCACATTTCTGGCTACATTTCATTTATGTGTGCAAACACAACTCTGTATGTATAAAGTCCTGACCTGATTTACCAGGTATTTTCTAGAGAGCACTCTAGAGAGGGAAGAACTTCCTCATAACAGTATAAAGGACACTAATGTTTCTTTATGTATTTATTCGATATCTAACATTTTTTCATGTAGCCTAACCTTTTTTTAACGACTTAATTCACTGATATATTTACAGATAAGCTTTTGCTTTAGCTGTAATTAAATTCTATAAAGTTTTTTTATTGTTGCAATTGTGCAACTGGTTTTCTCGTAAAGAGCTGCTGGTTATCAGCGACATGCCTTCCAAACTTTTATTCTGCATCACAGTGTGTCACAGTTGGTTGCCATCTATTCAACCTCAAACTCATAAAAGCATTTTAGTTCTCACTCTCTGGAAGCAATGCATTTTTAATTTTGTACCTCAAAAATAACACACTCCACAAATTAATTTCCCCTTTTTTCTTTTTTAACCTGTGTCCTCATTCTTAACTACCTCACTGTAAGAACCCTTTGCTGATTTCCAATTGAACTCGGATGTCAGAATTTTCAGGTTTCAGGTAGGAAACTTCACTTGGATAGGCCCTGAAGTCTCATTTCCTACTTGTAAAGTCAGGAGAGCCTCACTAGGAGTTTAGAATCAAAGATAGCAGCACTATACAACAGCAGCAGTGTACAATTTAGTAGCAATTCTATCTGTTATGCTACGTTGGGAAAACACAGCAGGTAAAAGTGGCATATTTAGATTTGATATTTGCTGAAGTACAGACTATAAAAGAGTTTCAGTGAAGTTTCTTCAGCACTGAGGCTGGAGCAGCATTAGCATTAGCCGCTAACCGCTGCACTAGGTATTTCACTATTCTGAGGTGAGTATATCCGAATGTAGCCTGCGTGTTTACCATGTTAAAACAAGCTATGTGGGACAAAGCTCTAACCAGTAGTCCCCTGGCTTACTGGAGCACTCAGGGTTCTTCAGTGTAGTGCTGTTGGGCTTCATTTACTAGCGCTAAACACTCCAAATGCGGCTAGTGCTGCTGCAAACCACCCTGTTGAAAATGGTGGAAATCTAAGTTTACTGTAAATAAAAGGAAGTGCTTTACTCACCCATATAAACAGTTTTCAGGAGAAATCTGTGTAGAAATCTGTGCTTGTTTGACTAAAAAAGAAAAAGAATTACGCTTTTGTTTATTTAGCAGCACCCTTGTTATGATCTGGACTTTCATTGATGGTGCGCCTTATAATATGGTGCACCTTTTATAGTCCGTAAAATACGGTAAAAGAAATAATCTTAAGGACTGCTGCTTTAACCAGAACACATTTATCTGTATTTCAGCTGATTAATACAGTTTTCCTCTCACTGCAGTTTGTTGCTGTTGTATCAGTTCTGCAGTAATAGCTTGTCTGAATGCCTGCTGCCTGAACATTGCACCTCTTTCTTTAGTTCTGAGGTGTGAACGACCCATTCCACCCCCGGCCCCACCATTGTTTGAATAAAACTCAGCATGATGGAAGAGCTTACGTTTTGCTGACTCAGTATCTATTAAAATATTGATTAAACCTGATTAAATTGCACAGACAAGATCAGATTGGATTGATTTGGTCTATAGATAGTAGATAGTCAACCTAGGGTTACTCGCCTCACTATCAGCCTCAGACTGTCTATCTGTAGATAGATAAGCACCCCTAACACCTTTTAAAGCCTTTCTATATTGTAGAAATTGCAGGTCTGAGAGTTCTCCTTAAATCCAGTTCAGAAAGTGTAGTAGCTACTAGAGGTGGGCAATATTGTATTGTATGTATTGTATTTGTTTTGCTATAGGAGTGAAGCTTTAAGGGTATTTTTGTATAATTGTTTGCAGTTCATAAAAATTAAGCCGGAACTGATGATGTTGCTAGTTGACAAATCTGATTATATTTCAAGTTAGTCAATAAGTCAATAATATTTCTGCTTCCTGTGGGTACGGCTCCTGTTCCAAGTTGTGTCTATTAATTCAAAATAATAGAAATAGCTGAACGTTTTATTTAAATGCCCAGAACACATTTCAATGTGAAATGTGAAATATTTCACAATTTCAGAAAATATGTTCTCTGCTGTGTCTGTTAGTTTTGGTGACTGAGCAGAGTTCTTCTTGACCGCAGGCTGTTTTGTATTTTTTATATTTACTGTATTTACTTTTAATTGTTTGTTTGCAGTTTATATACAGGCACTAAATATGCTGCACATTAGTTTTGGTAGGTTTTTCTTGCATTAATTTCTTTTTGTTACATTTTTTTGTTACGCTGTTATTTTATAAAAAAAAGTGTTGGTTAGTCGTCGCTTACGCAATAGACACACATTTGTTGTTTTTTATAGAATATATGTACTTGTTATATTTATACTGAACAAACCTTTAATATTAGTTTTGTTGCAGTAGTGTATTTTTAAAATGACTAAAAAATAAATCTGTTTTGTCATGTCGCCAATATTTTTTTTGTAATCAAGTTTTTTATTGATAGTTTTATAGATAACCATTGCAGGAGTACAATACATTGAAACAAAGTTTTATATCGCCAAGAATTTAGTTATTGCGAAAATATGACAGATTGTTGCAGCACTAATACAGGGGTTGGGCAATGAAACTGAAACACCTGGTTTTAGACCACAATAATTTATTGTGGTGACGGACAGTTCTGGTGGAAACAGGAGAGTTGAGGTGCACATTGAATTCTGTCGTGATTTGATCAGCCGTGGTTTTATGTTTTTTTTTTTGGATACAATCCGGTTTAGCACCTGAACATCCCTTTCAGACAGCTTCCTCTTGCATCCACAGTTAATCCTGTTGGATGTGGTTCGTCCTTCTTGGTGGTATGCTGACGTTACCCTGGATACCGTGGCTCTTGTAACATCACAAAGACTTGCTGTCTTGGTCACAGATGCGCCAGCAAGACATGCACCAATAATTTGTCCTCTTTGAACTCTGGTATGTCACATATAAAGTTGTGTGCTTTGCAATATTTTGAGCAAAACTGTGCTCTTACTCTGCTAATTGAACCTTTACACTTTGCTTTTACTGGTGCAATGTGCAATTAATGAAAATGACTGGTGTTTCATTTTCATTGTCCAACTCCTGTATATAAATGCATTAAATATTCTGCACTTTAGTTTTGTGGTAGATTGTGTGTTTTATTATTATTATTATTATTATTATTATTATTATTTTTTTTTTACATAAATCAATTGTCTTCTGAGTCTTGGTAAGTTACTGTTGCTTACAAAGATTATTTTGTTTCTACTAAATGTTTGACAGTTAGACTAGCAATTGTTAGTAAATATTAACTAACTTAACTGTTAATTGTTTGTTTGCATGCACTAAATGTGCTGCACTGATTGTATAGTAAATTCTTGTTGTTGCATTATTTTATCTTTAAGTTAATGTTGATGAAATAAAACTAACATTTATTTTATTGCAACATTATAATTCTTGAAATGAACAAAATGTTTCTCTTTATTTTGTCCTATCACCCAGAGTATTATCAACTCTACAATATAATGATATAATTTTAGAGCCATATTGCCAGCCCTGGTTGTATTTATTTGCTCCAGAAGCCGCTGAGAAGCGATCTCCCTGGTGTACTGCTGTGTTTTACACGCTGGCAGCTCTGAGAGTGGACAGGAGAGTATAAAGAGAGCCAGTGTTATCAGTGGAGGTATTAAGGTCTTGAGCTGTGCTGATATAATAACTGGCTGGGTGACGGAGTAATCAGTTATGACTCCTCTGCTGCAAGCTGCCAGGAAAAGCGGCGCGAGGAGGAGAAAGAGAAAGAGCAGTGTAAAAGCTCTCCTCCTACATCTGTCTCTCTGCTGTGACCTCTTTGTTTCTCTGTTAATTGGTTTTGTGTTTTACTGCCCGTCTCTGTGAGGCAGTGAAGCAGTGCTGAATGGAAGTGTGAAGCATGTCAGTCGTGTGATTTGAGCGTTAGGAGTGAGTGTGTGTGTGAGACTGGTTTGTGGGTTAGTGTTACAGACACAGTAAGAAGTCACGGTGATGATGTGATGTGTGCTGGGCTGGTGTTATTACCCTGGGCTGAGCTGGTTATTTCATAGTTGTGAAGCTGATAGATGAGTTTATTGTAGTTATATAGATGTTTATTGGGCCGATTTCTTAATCCTTAGGATATACATTTTCACTAAAAGCAATCCAGACTGTTCTCATACAGAGTTCTCCAATGGTGGAACAGATTTCCTTCCACTACCAGATCAGGAGAATCTCTCACAATCTTTAATAAACTCCTGAAGACAGAGCTCTTCAAAGAGCACTTACTCTCCTAACACCTCTAACTAACTACAAACTACTTCTAACCTCATTTCCTTCTTTCCCTCTTTTTCTTTTAGGCTTTAGGCTTAATAAAAAGTTTTTGTCTTGAAGTTATATGTCCTCTATTACTAATGTACATAATAATTTATAATAAATGTATTAAATGTTCATTAGAGAAGGCATTACATTAATTGGCTAATTACGGCTAATTAAGTAGTAAGGAATTTGTAGTGTGTAGTGTAGTGTCAATTTTTCTGTTGCTTTTTTTTATTGTTCGTATAAGTAACATGCATTTTTTGCATCTCACAAAATTTAGAAATATATATTGTGTTATGAAAGTTTGTCAATATCTTTTCAGACATAATTCTAGTGCTGTTTTAGGTGACCTGACATTTCTAATAGTATTCTTGCCTAATGAGCGCTGCTGCTTTTTTTTTCATTATGTATCCCTAAAACCTTTTTCTGCAATTTTTAGAAACTCTTCCCTGGACAGTAGAGACAGTTACTCCAACAAAAGCTGGATCAAAAAATGTTTAGTGCCCTTAATTTTGGTAGTGTGTGTGTGTTTGTGTGTGTGTGTGTGTGTGTTAAAGGAACTATCCATGTAAAGTACAACCACAGAATAACAGCTTAAAGAATCAGTTATCTGAGTTATTACACTACAGTCTCTTCTCTCCTCTTCTTTTCTTCTTTATTTCTTTATTTCTTCCTCCCTCTTGTTTGGGTACGTAAACATAGGAAGACTGAGTTGGGCATCTTCAGGTGTTTCCACTTTGTCTGTTGTTTCAAATAAAAAGCCCTTGCAATTTCACATTCATGACACTTCGTTAAGTGAGTAGTAGTGTAGTGTAGTAGTGGCTGCAGTAATTTGCCGCTGCAGAATAAATGTAGGGGAACTACATCATCTGGTAACAGTGTGTGGGGGGATTTTTGTGAAAAGTGTGAACAGGATTCAGCCAAAGTGTATCCAGATACTCTGATATGATTCACAGGTTAATGCCAGGTGAGCATATGCTCCAAGATGTAGTCATTTTATTTTTTTGCATGGCTGTAGAAGTAGGTGTGTAAGAAATTATTGCTCTATAATCACTCCTAAGTCTTGTATCATGATGGTATTGCATCACCAGGTTCTTGCTAGTACAGTCCTATATATATGCAGGGTTTTTGCTGCATTTTAAGGGCATTTTCACACCAGCACTATTTGGTCCGGTTAAAAAGGACTTGTTCGGTTGTACCTTTAGTGCCGTTCGATTGAGCAGGTGTAAAAACAGTAATCTCACTCGAGTGGATCAAAACAATCGGGCCGAGACCAGCTAGAGGAGATGATCTGGTCTTGATTCAACCCAGATATCAAACATACTCCTTTTATTTGAGCTAAACAGCTGATAAGACATAGTTTAACCTGATCTATTAGTCAGATAACACTAATTACCACAGCTATGAACAAACACTGTATCTGCTGCTTCATGCTGCTTACACATTAGGTCTGTGCTGCATTCAATACCCACAGCCGTGGACTGCACGTCCTATTAAAAACACTGTTTAAAAGCACAGAGGCAACTTTCAGTGTTAAAAACAGCTTTAAACTGCACAAATATGAGCGCTGGAACACAGAATGTTCTCACTATGTGTGCTTTCTCAGAATAATCGGAGGACACATCGTGCTCACGTGGTTTATTGGTGCATATTTTGGTGTGTTTAGGTTTGTGCCTGTGTGAAACCAAACCAAACAGAGGAAGGAAACGCTTCAAATAAACAAACTGATCAACTGATCCGGACCATAGTAACCAATTACAGGTGTGAAAATGTTCTTAAACCCAGAAGACTGATTTGCCCAAATGTCCAAAACAAGACCCTTTGCTAAAATCAACAGCAGTCATCTGGAGGCCTGAATTGTATCCGTCTGTCCACGTCTATAGATAACAACACTGTGCAGAAACCACAAAAGCAAGTCTGTGAACACTTCAGCAAGTGTAAGTTTCATTATTTACTAAACTCTTCCTTTAGCTGTGCGTTCAGACCATCTCCCAGCGCTTTGTTTGTTCTATTCCCGGGGTTACGTGCAAACTCAGCACGTCCAAGCCAAAACAGCTTCCCCCTGCGAGTGTGTCTGAACCCAGCTCCCTCATTAGTCAATACCAGAGAGCTTCATGCAGCCTGGCAGTGTGTGCCTCTCCACAGCACCCCAACATCCCCTGCTGGACAACACTGGGCCCTTTGTGAGCGGCGATGTGTGAGAATCTGCGTGCAAGGCGTTAAGCGCTAGTTAAGGGAGCGTGGCCATGCGCGCCCAATGGAGGGATCATATTCACCTCTGGAACAGGAGCCCGGGGTCGCGTAAGGCCGTCCTCTTCAACTCTTTCTCGCGTCTCCCTTAAGACCGAGCCGTGCACATGCATGGCGGCTATTTCTGTGAGTCAGTCTGTGGGTTGTGCGTCTCTCTGAAGCTTTATCTGTTTATGAGAGGGAAGAGCTTTCTGCTCAGGCTGCCATTTCTGAAGAGAGATCTGATTAGATGGGGTGTTAGAGTGTACTTACGTTTGTTTGTGCAGGAAACACTTATGCCTGGCGTACGAGTAGTGGATATGATATTGATCCATAGCTTCACTTTCACAGTACTTGATACCTCTGAATATATCAAACACAAATCTGCAGTAAAATACACCGGACAAGACTAATACGTGTTAATAAAACGATCATTTAGAGCTGATTTTAATGTTTATGCATGTTACTTTTAGTTAAATGCGTTTGTATGTTTTGGAATGAGAATATTTCCTTCCTCTCTTCTCTACCTCCTTCCTTCTATACTTAAACGATCATCATTCCTTCCTTCAGTTTATTTCCCCTAACCCTCAGTTTATATTTCCTCTCCCTCGTCTTTCCTTCTTTCCTTCTGTTTTTCCTTTCTTCCATTTTTCCTTCCTTCCCTCCCATCATATTTCCATCCCTCCATATTTCCTTCCTTCCTTTCATATTTCCTTCCTTCCATCCTTCCATATATCTTTTTCCATCCTTCCGACTATATTGCATTTTTTTTTTTTTACATCATTTTGTCTATATTGCATCTTTCTTCACATTCTTCCATCTATACTGCTTCCCTTTTTTTTTTTTACATCCTTTTATTATTTCTATATGTGTACTTCCTTCCCCTTGGGTCTATAGGTGTGTACTTCCCTACTTAATTTCCTCCTAACTTGCATGCTTCATACTTTTCTTGCTTTTGTCTGCACTCATCTTTCTTTTCTTTCATCCTTCCTCCTGTACTTCCTTCCTTCTTTCCTTCCTTCCTTCCTTCCGTACTTCCGTCCTTCCTTCAGTACTTCCGTCCTTCCTTCAGTACTTCCTTCCGTACTTCCTTCCGTACAACCTGTGTTGAGTGTCTGTGTCTTAATTAGATGAGTCACGGTTAGTAATAGGGCAGCAGAATTTGCTGTAATTTGTCAGTAATATATTAATATTCTTTAACAGTTTTTACTAATTATGCGGTTTTATATCACAAAAGACTTCTTTATAGTGATGTTTAACAGATGAGCTTTCAGTTTAGTCACTGTATTCTACTGTATGCACACTAATATGACTAATCTCACATTTTGCTGATGATTACTTGGAGTGAGTAATCGCAGGCATTGATACTAATTGGGTTAGTTCACTTCTGCTGGATTTCTGCTAGGCCTTTTCAAAATAGTACAAAGAGATTGTATGTCTGTACAGTAGAGCACAAGTGCAGAGATGGTTGTGGTTACTTGTGTAATAGAAATATCTATGTAAAGACCCCCATTGTCGTAGCTGCTGTTAGCTTCCGTAGAAGTACACAGTACTGCATATGTACAGTACAGTCATTTAACACTGTTTCAGTGCAAAATAATGGGAAAGTACAAATTTAAACTTGGAGGTGTGAGTCTTAAAGGAGTTTAAAGCACTTATATTTCAATAAAAATATACCCCAGGTCAAAGACAACATATCGCATTATCAATATCTTGTCCCATCCCTAGTACATAATAAATGCATCTTACTCTGCACTTTCCCATCTGTTAAATTGTCTGTCTGCCTTATTTATTTTAGTAATTGTTTTGTTTATTTTAGTGTTGTTTTTTTATTTTAGTATTTGCACTTTGTTTGTTCTGAATGAATGTGATTTTACTCCACTGTGTACTTGTTCTCTGATAGAATGGCAATAAATTCCTCTGCACTGTAGCTTGTATTATTGTGTAAATGCTGCCATTTGTTAAACGTTTCATTAGAGGCGCCGCTCTGATACCTGCTATCAGTATTGGGTTAATATCAGCAGGAAATGCTGGATAAAGGAGAAGAATCAAATCTGTTTAAAACCACTAAACATGGAGAAGTAGGTCATGTGAGAGATAGCTTCAGTAACTTGATGATAACAGTGTTTGATAACGGTAGGAGTGGTTCAGTGGTGTGTTTGAGTAGTTTAGGTTTGGTATGCTGTATTTCCTTTAAATTCTTTTCTGGTTGGGTTGGAGATTCTTTGAGGCTACTGGGCCTGTTGTGTACATATATATATATATATATATATATATATATATATATATATATATATATATATATATATATATATATATATATATATATATATAATGTATGTATGTATATCAGTGTCATCAAATGTCTAAAGTGGTAGAAATTCCTCAAAATGTCAGATATAAATCCTCTTCATTGACCTGAATGTGGCGCTCAAATCCTGCAGATTTTTCAGAAGGTCTTGCATGCTGCCCATCTTCCATCTACCACATCCCACTGGTTTTCTATTGGATTCAGATCCAGTGACTGGGACTCAAGAACACTGAAGAAATCCTCAGTCATTTTTTAAATCAAACTAGTTTAAGGCAGCTTTTGCTTTATGATGTGCATTTAGAACAGGTTTGGTATTTTTTAGGTGAAAATTCCATATGCTGTGATTTCCTTGGTTTTGTGAGAGTAGCACTGAATGCCTTCTATTAACTGTTCTGTAAATATAAAATACACTCTTTAATCTGTTTATTAGTGATTTCAAACACAAACCATGTCTTTCAGGAAAAGGATGTGGCCTAGCTTTTATTAGTTCTGTACGCCCGGGTTTGCCAGATAAATGTTTGGTGTTTAAAAGTGACCTCTTATAATGTGCCTCTTGTCTTGGTTGTTTTTATCTTGATTTATCACTCTCCTTAATATATTCCAGTGCTTTTTTCTGAATGTATTGAACTTCTTAGGGAAACCTTCACTCGTTCTTTTTTTGCTAGAGGCTTTTTGTTTACTGTCCACTCTTGGGCTGTCTTGGGTGCACTGCTCTTTTGAGGTATTTCCACAGGTTTTTAACAAGAGACCATAAATTTTTTTTATCTTTAACTTTTTTTGTGAGAGTTGTGATGTCTGCTTCCAGCTATTTTAACTGACAGGTAGTTGTCTGTTCTTTAACTATCCAAGGATGATGTTTCTCTCACCTTTTGATGCTGAGGAACTGGTACACTGTACATTGTATTTCATGCAGGCTAGACTACTGTAACACTCTTTTTGCTGATTATGCAACTAAGATGCTGCAGAAGCTTCAGTACGTGTGAAACTGTACTGCCAGAGTTCTCACTTACACTTCTACACCTGCTTCTCGTAGCACTCCTGTACTCTCAGAGCTACCCTGGCTACGCTGGCTCCCCGTGTCTGTATTGATTGTAAAAGTCTTGTTTTGACAGATGGAGCAGTTCAGGGTACAGCTCCAGTGTATCTCTGTGACCTGGTGAAGCTTTATACACTGTGTTTCTCTTTATGCTCTACAGCAGCCTCCCTGAAAACTCTAGTCCAGCTCTGGGAGAGCTGTTTGAAGAGCACCTCGATTATGGAATTCCCTACGGGACTTATCCAACTCGTCTTAGTGGAAAAACAGCAGCAGCAGCTCTGCTGGTTTGGTAAAGTGACTGGTGAACATTAATGTAGCTTAGGATCACTGATTGTAGGATCAGACATCAGACTGGATGATTTTAAATGTCAGGGTTCCAGAATAAAACCTGTCCTCTCATTACTTCCAGTAACAGAAAGAGTTATAGAGGATATGCATTGGTTGTTTATCATGATGTATTGTGGGAACTGTCTTTCTGCCAGTCTCTCTCTCTTGGTCTGTCTGTTTACTTTGTCTGGGAGTTGCTCCTATCATTTGATGATGAGATGTTCTGTCTGTTCATTGGTTGATTGTTCGTTCTGTCAGTTGATTGGTTGTTCTTTATGTATAATTGTATTTTTTTAAATAACTGAAAGGCTTAAATGGTATACATTTATTGTACATTTCTCTTGACATTTGTAAGACTTTGTTTGAACTGTCTGTCTGTTTCTCTCTGTCTGTCTCCTTTGGTCTGTCTGTTTGCTTCTGTCTGTTAGTTGCTCCTTCTGTTAGGTGAAGGTTTTTATGCCGGTTGGTTGTTTGTTCTTTCTGTCAGTCACTTGGTCGCTCATACATTCTTTCTGTTGGTCGCTTGTTCAATCTTTGATCAGTTGGACACTCGTTTCTTCTTTCTGTTGGTTGGTTAGTTGTTCTTTCTGTCAGCCACTTGGTCGCTCATATGTTGTTTCTGTTAGTCCCTTGTTCGTTCTTTGATCAGTTGGTCCCTTGTTTGTTCTTTCTGTTGGTTGCTTGTCCTTTCTGTCAGCCATGATGGCTGCAACTAATGATTATTTTGGTTGTCGACTAATCTGATGATTACTTTTTCGATTAGTTGATTAGTCAACAAACATTTCTGTCATGTTCTCCATCTCTAAAACGATAGAAACTGCTGAACATGAAATTTAATTTTGTTTAAACGAGGAGAATTCTGATAATTAGTGAGTAAATTTGTAATCTGTTGTGTTTGGGCACTTTTGGAGACACAGAATAAGTTGAGTGTAAACTGTGTGAATTAATCTTTTACCCATCTCCCATTGCGCTTCTGTCCCCAGATCTTTGTTAATTTGTAACAGTACTGCTTTACAAAATTAGTTGACACCTGAAATTTGTAGTTGACAAATTTAAATAAAGGTCATTGTCGATTATATCGACTAATTGTTGCAGCCCTATCAGCCACTTGGTCGCTCATTTGTTCTTTCTGTTGGTCGCTTGTTTGTTTTGTGATCAGTTGGTCACTCGTTAGTTATCTCTGTTGGTTGCATGTTAGTTCTTTGAAAATTGTTTCCCCTTTTATTTTTTTCTGTCGGTTGCTGGGTTTGTTCTTTGATCAGTTGGTCACTGTTAGGTTTTATCTGTCGGTTGCATGTTTGTTGTTTGATCAGTTGGTCACTCATAAATTTTTCCTTTCAGTTGCTTGTTTGTTCTTTGATCAGATGGTTGTTCGTTTGTTCTTTCTGTCACTTGCTTGTTTGGTCTTTGATCAGTTGGTCACTCGTTAGTTTTTTTCTGTTGGTCGCTTGTTTGTTTTTGATCAGTTGGTCACTCATACATTTTTTCTGTCAGTTGCTTGTTTGTTGTTTGATCAGTTGGACACTCGTTAGTTTTTTTTCTGTTTGTCGATTGTTTGTTGTTTGATCAGTTGATCACTCGTTAGTTTTTTCTGTCGGTTGCTTGTTTGTTCTTTGATTGATTAGTTGGTTGCTTGTCCTTTCTGTCAGTCACTTGATTGGTTGTCCTTTCTGTCGGGTGGCTGTTCATTAGTTGAGTGGTTGGGTCATTCTTTTTATCGGTTGGTTGGTTTTTGTCAGGTGTTTGTTTTGATTGGTCAGTCCATTATAATGGTATAATAATGTTATTACAGTACATTATTTCTGTTGGTAGATAGAGCAGACGTCATCTTGCTTCATGTATTTTGACTTGTTTGATTTATGTACGTGTTAAATGTTCATGCAGGTTGAGATGAGAAGGTGCCATTATATATTTATATATATGTTTTAGCACTTTTTAGTACATTGCACAGCTCCTTCCTCTGTAGCACACTGTACAGTTAAGATGTCAGGTCCTCACACTGCTCACACTGGTGTGACTACACTCCTGAAGGATAAGTCAGACTCAGTGTAGCTTACTTCTAAATAATCTGTAATTTCCTGGTAGTGCACTCTGGATCCAGTGAGCAGGCAAATTACATTCCTATAGCATGAAAACGTTCACCAGTGCCGGTTCCTCTGAGGCTGAGGAGCTGGTTCTGCTGGTTCACCGCTCTGTTGCGATCCTCTTCTCAGCTAGCCCACGCTGCTGTGAGGAAGGCCTGCGTGGTTTTAGTAATATGTCCTTAGTGAAGACACACTCATCTCTGTGGGCTAGCTAAAGTCATTTCACAGGCCAGTGGGCAGACCACACCACTAATGGCGGCTTAGTTTAGTGTCTCAGTCTGGAATCGGCTATTTAAAAAGAAAAGAAAAGAAAAAGACTTAAACAGCGTGAGGGGTGTGTGTGTTCTCGTGTGTGGGTATTGTCAGTAGCGTCACTGCACGGTAGAGCACAAATCAGTGCCCACTCTACTGGAGGAGTGAGCAGTAAGCAGCACTCTAAAAGAATAGTTTGGAGGATGGTGTAAATGCTTGGGTTGTTATAGTACATGCACTACAGTACTGTTCTAGGCATGTAATGGTATTATTTAGAGCTATTTACTGTATCTCAGTTAGGCCCAGTCATGACAACACTGTATATTTTTATTCATTATTATTATTATTTTTTTTATAAGCCATTTAGGCCTGTCACAATAATTTCATTA
This sequence comes from Astyanax mexicanus, assembly GCF_023375975.1. Taxonomy (NCBI): domain Eukaryota; kingdom Metazoa; phylum Chordata; class Actinopteri; order Characiformes; family Acestrorhamphidae; genus Astyanax; species Astyanax mexicanus. Next base: position 65,380,805 of record NC_064409.1, on the reverse strand, counting down.
TCAACTTACTGTACGATAAGTGAGCATGATGATCATTTTAGATTTTGACTCTGATATTGCTGTTTTGTTTGAGAGCATTTAAGCAGAGAACACTCCTATCTGCTCTGAGAGAGGATATAGCAGAAAGTGGGGCTGTGCTTAATTTGTGTTTAATCTGTATATATATGCGCACATGCACACATATAGTAAAACAGTTTATCGCAATCATTCCTGGTACAATTTATCATCCAATAAAAAACATATCTAGACAGGTCTATGCACAATATATGTTTCACAAAAAAATTACAATAGTATTGCCTGTCTTAATTTAATTAATACCATTTAATACCAAATTTAAACAAATTACACTGATACACTAGTGCATCTCAAAAAACTTGCAGATGACCTGTCTCTCCAAACCATCACTGATCATCAGTAAATTTCACATGTCATTTGGAAATTAATATGCTGTCTTCTTCTGGTGTTGATCCACTATGTTATAACAAGTCTAAACTCAATGCTGTGTTTTCCCAGATAATCTTACAGCACTTCATGCTTCCATCTGCTGCCAGGTTATAACGATGCAGATTTCATTTTCCAGCAGGATTTGGCACACTGCTCACACTGCCAAAAGTGCCAATTGGTCTTATATAATATTCTAATTTATAATATTCTAAAAGACACTGATCTTTGGGTTTTCATTGTCTGTAAGCCAAAATCATCAACAATAAAATAAATAAACACGTAAAATAGACTCACTGTGTGTAATACATCTATATAATATAGGAGTTTCACATTTTGAACTGAATTGCTGAAATAAAGTCACTTTTCAATAATTTGTCCAGATGCACGAATATAAACACACAGAGACGCTGTTGTGAATGGTGATGCTTTCTGTGATATATTTCCGGTACATGGTTGATTCTGTGGATGAAGGATTGTTAAATGCCCACACAGCTTCAGAAACTGAACGTCCCAGCTGTCTGGCACTCACAATCAAGCATCCAACTCTAAAAATCATCTCACATTAAAGTTGAACACTGGCCAGCATGTTCATGTTACTCACAAGATAACACCTTACAACATGTATAGATGTGGGGGTTGCCAGTCCCTCATGTGAGGTAACACTTCTTCATGATCAAGTTACATACTGCTCTGTCATGACTTTTGGAATGCCAACATATAACGAAGATTGTTTAAATTGTTATTATATATAAACGACGGGGATCCCAAGCTCACAAAACATTCCAAATCCTTTTCTTTCCCTGTATAACTTTTTCATTTATCAACCAAAGTCATGATGAACTAACTAATTGATTATGGAAATAGTTGAAGCTTAGGAAAACTGATTTTACAGTGGAAAAATGGCAGTAAGAGAAAAACACACAAGAAAAAAACTTTCATCACACTGTTTAAATCAAGTACAAAAACATAGGCTTCCTTTATATTGCTGACAATAGAAGCACATGGTCACATTTGTTTCTGAATAGCAGTTATCTGCTCAGCTAAATCATGTGCAGTTTTGTTATGAGCAGAATTTAATCTGAGGTTTGTGTGAAGTTTTTAGAGATTAGAGTTTTCAATAGATGTGAAGGTCTAGTGCTTAAAAGCATTTTACTTTCCAGACCCAGTTGGTGCCCTCATGTGGATTTATGTGGTATCACAACTTAAACAAATACTGTTAGATCCAGTAATAAGTTGTCTGAGTCTGTCAGTATTGAAAAATATCTTATTTTATGTTATTTTAGACCACTGTAACTTTTAAAACCCTTCTTTTGACTACTTGATATAAATCCAGTCCAAACATAAGTTCCAGTCATAATTCATCACAGAGAGGGAGACCTCAACACGGTGTCCATCTGTTCCATCTTTCCTATTTTTTCCTGTCTGATTTTATTTACAGAATGCTGCAGCTGCACCTTTCATTGAATGTTTGTATTATATGAACTGATTATAAATCTGGGATGAGTGATGCCATGTTATTACTGTATAATGTTCAGCTAAATGTCGTGGCTTTTCCACTACTGTGAACTGAACAGATTTGTTCTGGGTGTTTCCTGTGTAGGTGTGTGAGCAGTGGTCCAGAATGCGGAGTTAGTATCGGTCTCCATCTGCTAGAAGAAGCCTGGCTGCCTCATTCTCTGCAGTAAACACATGGCGGCAATAGGGGTAAGTGTGGCACTTTTTTTTTTTTTTTTTTGGATTGCAGTTCACAATCTATAATCCTTCCAAGTTACACATCACAGTTGTAATGGTTGTAATTAACATCTGTTAGTATTGTATTATATTTTTAGGAAATTCTGTGAGTCTGAAGAGTGGGTTCATAAGTTTATCAAGGCAATAAGTTTAAGTAATACAGTCACTTTTTGGTCCTGGTTCCTCCTAAGGTTTCTTCTTTTTAATGTAGGGGGTTTTCTTTGCCACTTATGTCACCACAATAATTGGCATCTCTGTGGTGCTGCTCATAAGAGGCGTGGACCTGTTTTTTCTCTGTAAACCTGTTTTGTGACCACTTTTGTTGCAAAAAGCGCTATTTAAATAAAGTTTAATTGAATTGAAAGGCGTTTTCACGCCCACCTTGTTGGTCTAAACTTTCTGACCTGTCGCTTTGGTCTAAACCAAAGTAGCAGGCCAAAGAATAAACCCAGACCAAAGGAACAAAGTGGTGGTCCATGGGGCTCATGTACTAAGACTTGCGTGGACTTCCTACTAAATTGTTTCGTATGCTCAGAGCTGAAAAGTTCCGTACTCACAAAAAAAATCAAACCGTGCGTAGGCAGAATCTCACATACTTTTTTTTAGTACATCGCAATATACTTAAAATTACACTTAAGGTTACGATCACATTACACCTGCCATGACTCCTCCCTCAATTACGCAGAGTATAATATTATTATAATAATAATATTAATAATAATAATAATATGCTAGAGTATAATATGCCCGTCAAGAAAGTGTCGCATGGTGTGTAGCGTAGCCGCTGTCTTCTAAGTAATTTAATAATTACTAGGGGTGGCACGATTCTCTAAATCCTCGATTTAACTTTATTTCCGATTTTAGGGTCACGTTTCGATTCAATTTTCGATTTTCTTTTTTTTTTTTTTTTTTACAGCAGAGAGGCCTATGCCAGTCAGTTATTGGTTTGAATCCTCAAATTTACAATATCTTATTTCAAAAGGTGGGCTTGATATAAGTGATGCAAAGTGATACAAGTGATCTGTAATGCACCACATTAGGCACTTTTGTAATGCCATCTAGTGGCTTTTTTGGTAGCAGCAAAAAAAAGCCACAGTGCCCTATTAAAACAGCAACATAACAAAATAAATAATAAAAAAATACAGGAACAGTCTTGTACAAAATATTAGAACAATTAAAGCCTTAACAAACTGAACTCTATCCTACTATAACAGTTAAACATGAAAAATAAGACTTTAAGACTTTTTCATTCCCTGAGAGTGACAAGTTTTTTTCTTTAACAAAGATATATTATTAACTTTATCTGAGAGAAAGATGCTCCTTAAGGTACCAAAACAATTAACGTATTTGAGGCTAGACAAAACAACTGTTATTTTTATATTTTCAAGTTTTTCAATTCAATTCAATTCAATTCAATTCAATTTATTGTCATTATACTGATACAGGGTTGTACAGTAAAACGAAACACTATTAGGCTAGATCTCCAGTGCAGACAAGAAAAGTGTAGGACAGAGTAAATAGTGCTCAGACGATAGATACAGAGAAGTGCAAAACAAAACACACAGTGTAGGGGCAGAAGGTACAGGGGACATCAAACACACTTATAGGGCAAAAGTACAGGGGACACAAACAATAGTTACAATAAGATTATTGGTATGTTTGTTTGTGTGATGAGGTACTGTTTAAAGTTAAAGTGTTTAAAGTGCAGTAGTGACAGCGGTACATTTGTATATAGTCCATATGTGTATAATAGTAGAGGTAGGCCAGGTTGATTAAAGTGCAGAGTGCATATAAGTGAAATGATTAAAGTGCAAAGTGCATACAGTCTCTGTGCTGAAGCAATCAGTGGCCATGTAGGAAACTGGGAGTGGTCAGTGGTCAGTCTGTGTACTGTTCAGGTTGAAGTTAGTGTTGCTGGAGACAGCAGTTTCACAGCACGTGGGAAAAAGCTGTTCTTCAGTCTGGTGGTTCTGGTTCTAATGTTCCTGTACCTTTTCCTGGAAGGCAGGGGTAGGAACAGGAAGTGGCTGGGGTGGGTAGAATCGGAGGAGATGCTGATAGCCTTCCTCAGGCATCTCTTGTTGTAGAGGTGATGTATGGATGGAAGGGTAGTTGCGGTGATGTGTTGGGCAGACTTCACCACTCTCTGCAGGGCCTTGTGTTCAGCAGCAGTGGCACTGCCGTACCATACTGTGATGCAGCTTGTGAGGATGCTCTCTACAGTGGCTCTGTAGAAGTTGCAGAGGAGCTGTTGCGGTAGATCGACACTCCTCAGCCGCCGGAGAAAGTGGAGGCGTTGCTGGGCTTTTCTGATGATGTGAGATGTGTTCAGTGACCAGGTGAGGTCCTCGGGGATGTGGACACCAAGGAACCTGAAGCTGCTCACTTTCTCCACTGTTGCTCCCTCGACGCTCAGGGGGGCGTGCACTCTGTTCCCCCGCCTGAAATCAACAATCAGCTCCTTGGTTTTGTTGACGTTGAGGGAGAGATTGTTGACGGTGCACCACTTTGCCAGGAGCTCCACTTCCTCCCTATATGCTCCTTCATCATTGTTGGTAATTTTGCCAATGACTGTAGTGTCGTCAGCAAACTTGATGATGGTGTTGGAGCTGTGCTTAGCAGAGCAGTCGTGGGTGTAGAGAGTGAAGAGCAGAGGTGAGAGCACACAGCCTTGGGGGCATCCAGTTTTGAGTATAAGTGGGGGGGAGGTGTGATCCCCCATTCTGACGGACTGAGGTCTACCAGTAAGAAAGTCCAAGATCCAGTTACAGAGTGAGTTGCTGATTCCAAGGGTGCTAAGCTTGGAGACCAGTCTGGATGGGATGATGGTGTTAAATGCGGAGCTGAAATCAACAAACAACAATCTGACATATGTGTTTGTTCCCTCCAAGTGGTTGAGTGCAGTGTGCATTGCCAGGGCAACAGCATCATCCGTGGACCTGTTTGCTCGGTAGGCAAACTGATGCGGGTCCAGAGTGTTGGGTAGGCTGTTCTTTATGTGAGCTGAGATCAGCCTCTCAAAGCACTTCATCACAATGGGTGTGAGAGCAATGGGACGGTAATCGTTCAGACAGGAGATGGAGGATTTCTTCGGAACAGGGATGATTGTTGTGGCTTTTAAGCAGTCAGGAACTGTGGACTGTGCCAGGGAGACATTGAAGAGGTCCGTGAAGGGGGCCGCGAGTTGGCTGGAGCAAGCTTTTAGAACTCTACCCGGGAAACCATCTGGACCAGCTGCTTTCCGAGTAGAGACCCGCTTCAGTGCTTTCCTCACCTCTTCTGTAGCCAGTATGAGTGGCTCATCTGTGGCAGAGGGCAGGCAGCGATAGGTGGACATGCCTGAACAGTGTTCTCAAACCGGGCATAAAAGTTATTCAGTTCTGCAGGAAGGGAGGCGTCCGAGCAAGTAGGGCTGTTGGCTTGGCTCTTGTAATCAGTGACTGCTTGGATTCCTTTAAGAAGATTCCTTTTCTTTAAGAAGATGAGAATGTCCACATTCTCTGGAGAAAGGGCTGCTCTTTGAGCAGGTATAATGTCCGTGGCGTCGGCTACAGTGTGCTGCGCCGCTTGCGTAGCTTAGAGGGAGAGATCGTCTCATCTTTTTGACTTTGAGGCTCGAGAGCATGACATAATTTTGATCAATTTTGATTAAATATTGAAATCGTGACACCCCTAATAATTACACGTTTTAAATTAATTATTCTAAGATGGATAATAAATGCTTTCATTTAAATGCTTTCAACGAGTTGCTTACCAGAAGCCACACGTCACGCACTCAGCTTGTAGTCTTATCCCAACCATTCTCTTTGAAATCTAAAACAGTTTATAAGCCCGTCATCATCATGGGCCAAAAAAAAACTGAATCTACTGAATCATGTTTCAGTTAGTCTGCAGTGTAAAAGAATTTTTCTGCATGGTTCAGACTTTTGCACCAATTACAGGAAGTTGAGGAAAAATAAAATGATGTTGTGCTTAAACTCCACTTGATATGCAGGAGCATCAAGAAGCAGTTTATACACAAACACTTAAACTGGGAATTGATTTATTTACTGTAACAGTTGTTTAACCCTTATATATAAACACATGTAAAAGGAATCTGAGAAGAATCTGTTAAACTGATTCTGCTGTGGGGCGTGTATGCGTGAAGGGTAGTCTGATTCTGACAGAGAGGTAGAATTCAGCACAACACCTGGCAAAGCAACTTATAACTAACATTCTACAATGCAGTTAATATAAAGTATAGCGAAACTCTGCCCACAACAGCTGATCACGACAGCAAGTAAAGTAGTAGTAAAGTGGAAAACCAAAATTAACCAGACTAAATACTGTATACACAATGTAACAAACACATGGCTCTTAGTGTGGACTCTGGTTCAGACTTTAAGGTGTGAAAACTATAGCTGTCTGTGCCTTTTTTCACTGGGTGCGCTGAGATATTTTCCATGTGAGGAAATGAGCACTCAGTAAGAGCTTATTATCGACCATGTAAATGAGAGTAGCAGTAAAAGGTTACAGGCTGTGAAGTACTACATTTTATATTTGCATATACACCAATCAGCTGTAACATAAATGTATTGCCTCCTTATTTCTAGATTAGTTGTCTTTCATATGAGACACACTGACTGTTTGGGAGTGTTTTGTAATGTTTCTAATTACACAACTTTTTTTTAATATAATGACAACTTTTTTGCATTGGCCTCATATTTTGCAGTTGTGTGCTAGCAAGGTGTACTAGTGCATCTCAAAGAAATATATAATTGAAAAGTTATTTAATTTAAGTAATTTAGTTCAAAATATGAAACTTATATATTAAATAGATGTATTAAACACAAATAAAACACTGCACTGACTTTAGACTTGTTATAACACAGTGGATCAACACCAGCAGATGACATGTCTCTTCAAACCATCTCTGATTGTGGAAACTTTACTCTAGACCTCAAGCAGTTTGGACTGTGTGTCTCTCCACTCTTCCTCCAGACTCCAGACCGGTCAATTGATTTACAAATGAAATGTAAAATTTACTGATGATCAGTGATGGTTTGGAGAGACATGTCATCTGCTGGTGTTGATCCACTGTGTTATATTATAAGTCTAAAGTCAGTGAAGTTTTGTTTTCCCTGAAAATCTTACAGCACTTCTCTGCATGCTTCTCTCTGCTGACTATTTTAAGGAGCTGTGGATTTCATTTTCCAGCAGGACTTGGCACACTGCCCACACTGCCAAAAGTACCAATTAGTCTAATATAATACTCAAATTTCAGATTTTCATTGGCTGTAAGCCATTATCATCAACAATAAATATATGTGTATATATAAGTTTCATATTTTAAACTAAATAACTAAAATAAAGAAACTTTTTTTAATGATATTCAATTTTTTTGAGATGCACTAGAATATCTAAACTAGTAGAATATCTTTTATGCCATGCAAATGCTTTTTGCCATGATTTGTCTTTGAACATCACTGCAATACAATAATGTATGTTTCCCCCCCACATTTTCCCGTGATGCAGTATATGTTCAGTGTGTGTGTATAGAGGAAGCACACTCGCTGTGTTCCCACTGCTGCACGCTTACTGGGAGCTTTGATGGCACTGAGTGTGTAACACAATGGGAGTGAGAATCTCACCTCAGTCCAGTGGGTCACAGCAGTGTCCAAGGTTTTCTGAACTCTGGTTCTCAAACTGTGGTAGGTGAAGCATCTCAAGGTGCTACAACAACAAAAAAATATCAGACCATAAATTGTGTGCAGCACGAGATGCTCACATTTCACTGATCCTAAATATTTATTCGGTTATGAAGAAAGAGAAGAATATTATAATTTGTCACTGTCTAACAAAAACGGGGATAATACTTCCAAAATTACAACTTTACAGAGAAAGGAAAAAGCATCCTACCTTTTTTAATGGATGTCTGTGTAAAAAAAAAAATATTTTGGTCCATTTGTCATAAAAGTTTGGCCTAATGTAAGAAACATCTTACAAAATATAATATAAAACATAATATAAAAAAAACTAAAAGATAAATGTGCATGATAGAAAAGATATAGATCATTTTATTGATCACTAGACCTCAAACAACAGGTGAAGATGGCGGCACATAAAGTGTTCAGTTTAGTCATGCAGGTGGTACATGGTCTTAAAAGTTAAAGGTTTAAGAACCACTGGTTTAGATTGGTTTAGTTTTTAGGCATGGTCTTGTTCTGAACTGAACAATACTGACTTTATTTTCTGCTCCCAATTAAATAGTAATCATGTGTGTAATGCTGACAATGTTTGGTTCATTTTTGTTTTTCTCCTACAGAACCCAGAGATGCTCACAAGAAAGATTAAATTGTGGGACATCAACGCCCACATAACGTGTCGCCTGTGTGAGGGGTACCTAATCGACGCCACTACTGTAACCGAGTGCTTACACACATGTGAGTACCATCATATTTCTTTACCCGCGTTCTGCTCAGTCACTGAGGATAACATTGTTGACCAATGATTAACTGGGTTGTTAATATAACATTGATTTCTTAGATATTTGTATATACATACTTTTACTTTCTTACTTACTGCTTTTATTGGCTGCTTTGTTACTACAGCTCACAGTAACTCCTTAACATGGCATTGTTTTTTAGCTCTATAAAACAGAACATTTCATAAAGTGTTTTTTGTAATTATTCAGTATTCTCTGTTTTTTGGTACAGTGTGTGCTTAGCTAGCTGAAGAGAGTTTTTTTTTTTTTTTTTGGCAGGTTTAGCTCTTAGCCCAGCCCCTGTAAAGCACCTGTTTACGTTGCCAGTGTCCAGCAGCACCATAGACTGTGTATAGCTGGACAGAGCATCGTCTTTAAAAAGTGAAGCCACCACAGGTTGGGCGCCCCCTGCTGTTCGGTTTCAGAAAGCTTTAAATCATGTTTTTTTCTAATATACTGTAATTCTACCTCCATTATTTAAATGCAACAGCTAGTGTAACCTCAGCCTGTGACCTCGAGGCAGCCCTCAGGGGCGAGGTTATTTAAATGAGTAGGCTGTCTCTCCACAGTCTTTCTCCCTCCTCTGGTCTCTACTGGGCAGACTCAGGTTTCAGGATCGCCAACATGGCGGAAGATTTTGGCTTCATTTTCATCTTAATTTTCACAGGGGTGTTGGTGCTGCTCACAGACTGTAAAAAAGATGGATGCCGCACCAATACCCCTGTGGGGCTTTCTTTGGTCAGCCATTTTTAGTATTCTAGCTTTCAGCCTTTTAGGGTTTGCTTACATATATTTTTCTTTAAAAACTAAAGCTGTTCAAAACTCTTTAATACCCAGAACTTGGATCAGGCCAAAAAATCCAGCCCATCCCTACCTACGCCTGTGCACATATTGTCCGGGTCTGACCCAATTTAAACCTGTCATAAGTGACAAGTAGAGAATTTTAACTACAATACTGAGAAAGATTAAATTTCAGATTTTTCAGAATTATGTTAATAAACAGTGCAACATGGAGGAATTATAGGACTATTATTTAATAAAACTGTTGATTAAAAATGGAACTCCAAAGTGTAACAAGTGAAGGATCTAGTTTGTGTGCAGTGAGCAGACCAGGGCTATGTGATTTATAACTTTCTAATTTGTGCAACTTGTGTAAAAAAACAGTGTAGCCTATTTTTGCTGATCTCAGTCTAATACCTATACAGACTTTTGGTTTAATATTGTCTCTGTCATTCTGATGTGGAATAGGTGTAAGAAGTGTAAGAAAGTACAGATATATTGATATATCAATGTATTACTATATTGTGTTCTGTAATACCACATTGATTCTCTAAAACACAGTACTTGTATTTAATAAATAGTTTACATGCCAAGATTAGAGGCAAACTGTGTCAGTATGTGATTTAAATAGCAAAGTTTGTTTTATAACCTTCTATTACGATTGGATAGAAGTAAACGTTTTTAGTTACTGTGACAATTTCCCTAAAATTTACTTTTTTAAAAAGTCACAGTATATCTTAATATATATTATCACAATCCCAGTATTATTGTACATCTCAGATCACCAGTTTCTTGCTCATTCACAGCCATAATCTGTAATGATTTGGAGAAACCACAATCTCATTTTATAGCTTAATGTTTCACAACATGCTGGAGTTGTTTGTACAGCAGTTCTAACTGAACTGAACAGCAGATGGCGCTCTTGTTCTTTCTGTGGCTTGTGGTGTCTGAATATGACAGAATGGCTTTGATCAGAAGCTGTTGTTGACTTCTGTTTACTGTGGCTTCAGGCTTAACGAATATTTATGTTGCACCTCCTATACCCATCACTGCTTTACTAAAGTCGTCAGTCTCAGACAGTTTAGTGCATAAAATGAAGCTGCCCATCTGTCTGTCTGTCTGTCTGACTGTCCGTCATTCTTTACTCCAGAGTGCAGCTGCAGTTCTGAGCATTCCAAGTAATCCAGTATGTGGTACATAAAACATGTAAATCATATTAATGTGTGTATCCACATTAACGTGTGTGTGTGTGTGTGTTGTCTGTCTGCAGTCTGCAGGAGCTGTTTAGTGAAGTATCTGGAAGAGAACAACACGTGTCCCACATGTAGGATTGTCATTCACCAGAGCCACCCACTGCAGTATATCGGGTAAGTGTTTACTGCAGCAGCCATGCTCGACCCACCCTACGTACACACACATACTCACACTCATACACACACTTTAACATCCAGCCACGCCAACACTCAGACGGCTCTGTCTGTGTAGTGCCTGATGCAGCCCTGTAGGGGTCTACCAGAACACACTGTTCTTGTTGACACAAACAGATTTGAGAGCTTTGATCTTCAGGATTCTGCATGTTCTGTTCTTTACTGGGGCACAATATTAAGGTTTTATTCAGAGGCATATAATATAAACTGCATGCAATGATAAACAAAACCTATATACAGCTCTGGAAACAAATAAGAGACCACTTAGAAATGGTGAGTTTCATTGATTTTGGCAAATTAAAAATCTGGAATATAATCAAGAGGAATGAAGATGAATGATCACAAGTTATTAAACCAAGCTGAACTGCTTGAATTTTTGCACCAAGAGTGGCATAAAGTTATCCAAAAGCAGTGTGTAAGACTGGTGGAGGAGTACATGCCAAGATGCATGAAAACTGTGATTAAAAAAACAGGGTTATTGCACCAAATGTTAATTGTTAAACTCCTAAAACCCAAATATGAATACGAACTTGTTTTCTTTGCATTATTTGAGGGCTGAAAGCTCTGCATCTTTTTTGTTATTTTAGCCATTTCTCATTTTCTGCAAATAAATGGTCTAAATGACAATATTTATTATTTGGAATTAGAGAGAAATGTTGTCTGTAGTTTATAGAACAAAATAACAATGTTCATTTAATCAAACATATACCTATAAATATCAAAATCTGAGAAACTGATTCAGAAACTGAGGTGGTCTCTTATTTTTTCCCAGAGCTGTACAAAAAACATCATAAGAAAGCACACATTGGAAATATGACTGTGATATGTGACCATAAAAGGACCTGTAAAAATGCTCCAAAATTACTTCAAATTATTAATACAGTGTTACTACAAAGCCAAATAACATTTTTATAAAAAGTAATAATATTTTATAAAAGTTAATACTGAAGTTCAGTATTGCTTATAATTTATTTACCATATCATACAGCTAAACCTAACTGTGTTTAAAGACATTTCATCATATTTATCAATACTTTTACATATGGACAGAACGCACAAGTAGCACTGGCATATTTAAAAAAAAAAAGTCAATCCAAAAACAAGAAAAGGATTTATTATAGAATTTGTAATATATATATATATATATATATATATATATATATATATATATATATATATATATATATATATATATATATATTATAATTGGAATGTTATACTGTTATCACTCTATTTAGTTATATATTAATAATAGTAATAATATTAATTGCTATATAAAGAAATGAAATGTGCACTTAGATACCTTAAACTTTGCACAGCATTGTCAACCCATCCAGTAAAAAATATAAAGGGCAACTGTCAGCTCCAAATCATTCCAACAAAATAATTACTGAAAATGTTGTACAACAATTTAATCTGACTGTGCAATATGAACAAATACTGATTTATCCTGCAGCAGGGCTGAGTGCAGTCTTGTTTCCCTTTATTACTCATTTTATCTCTTCCTCTCTCTGTCTTTCTCTCTCACTGTCTGGCCCGTCTGTCTTCTTCAGAGCCCTGTGGCATCACTAATACCCACAAGCACTGTAAAAGAATGGTATTTCTTGTAGAAGCATCAGGAGACTTGTTGCTAACTGCTGCGTGCTTGGACTGTGGGCAGTGAAGCTACTGAATCGTACGTTATCCTCAGTGAGAGTCTGGGCTGAACTGGGACTCCTGTTTAGTGGAGTAGTTTGATTTACACACATGCAGTACCCCAGTGATCAGTCTGCCCAGGAAGTGCACTGAGCTCATGCAGTAGAGGCCTATTCACTGTACTTCACTGTATTTCACTCAACTGTTGTAGTCAGTATATCACAAAATAAGACGGTTCTCTACAATACTTTATTTAATATCAGTATTTAAAGATCTGCCACATTAGAAACGGACAGCACTGACTAGAGCTATAAAATATTCCTTTCTATTTTAAAGGGATTAAAAACTGTTCAACACAGTAAAACTGGCATGAACCCAATATAAAATAAATATTTTATGTAACTTTTTTTAAGAATAGCCAGCAGCTTTCTTCAGCCCTATAAGCACATTTTATATTAAACAAGGTGCGAACATAACCTCCTTATATTTTATTTCAGGAAAATGCATAATATGAAAACAACTGGCATATTAAACATTTTTAAAGATTTCTGACAGAAGCACAATCCTATATATTGTACTGTATTTAAAGAGGTACATTCTCGATTACCCCATTATAAAAATCGTATCAAACCAGTAGTATAGTAATCGCATTAATTTGATTGATCTCTAAGCACTCATGCAGGCTGACCTAGAATCAGATTTTGGCTTTGCAGGCAACAAAAGATTTATCATTAAAAAAAAAAAAAAACATACCTGTAAGCAATGACCTGTAGAAAATGACCAAAACTATTTGCCACAAAAGCACTTCCTTCATTCATTCAAATAAGAGAAAAGACTTAAATAATATTAATATATTATAAATCAAATTATTACTTGTAATAAGACTTTAAGTCATATTACAGTGTTTACTCTAATGTTAGTATGCTTTTAGCAGTCGTTGCACTTTACTGGGTTCCAGTAAACCAAAAAGGATTCAAAATAATGTTCGAATAGTGTCCGCTAATAACAGACAGAAATGCTCCCTGTAGCCACAGGGCTGTGTGTAGACGGAGCTCTTACAGTGAAGTCAGTCTCCCTTTAGCTCTAACTCAAGTAATCAGATCAGAAAAACAGTTGACTAGCCAGCTAGCTAACTAGTTTGCTAACAAACTAACTAACAAGCTAGTTAGCTAGCTAGTTAACAAACGATTCAGTTAACTAGCTAAAAACTAGCCAGTTAACTAGCTAAACTATTTAGTTAGCTAGCTAGTTCTTTAGCTAGTTAGTTACCTAGCTAGCTAGCATCACAGCTAATCTACTTCAGCCCAGCCGAGACATAAGCACTCATTTCTACCAATGCTTTTGTCTTTCTGTTTTTTTTTTTATGTATTTTTTTGCTTCATTACATATTTATGGCGTCCTGGAAGTCTTTAACACGTATTATAAATATTTAAGAGAATATGAGAACCTGTTTTCTAAGAGCAAGGTCTGTGAGTGTATGCATGTTGATTGGTGGGGTTGGTGGTCTGTATATGCCTTTTAGCTCTTTTTGTTTTTTTGTCGTCTGTGTGTTATTGTCTGAATAATGCCTGAGCCTTTGGGCCGGTTGCCAGTTATTTCATAATTGTCATTTAGCGGCAGCACAGTAGCATTTGCACGCTCATGAAAAACGCTTTGCAAACACATTAAATATTCACTGTGCTGCCTGTTTTTCGATGTTGTTTGTTTATATATTTATTTATTTTTCGCTCGAGGCCTTTCAGATGGCGGCAAGCGCAGGCCTGTAGCCAGATGAAAGGCGGGTGGCGTGCGGGTGAGGATGGAGTAGGGGATGGTGAGGGTTTTAAAGCCTGTAACAACGGCGGGTTCCCCCTCAAAGCAAATGCCATCCTCACTGACTGCACATAATTAACGTGACCTTAGTTTAACATCCTCTGTATTTGCCACCTCTGCTGTTTGATCGCTGGCAAGCGGATGCTGGATTGTCTGTGTGTTATACCAGCCTGAGCCCGCTAAGCCTGATCAGAAACACACACTCAAATACGCACACACACACACTTACACACATGCTCTTATGCACACGATTTGTTGATCTCTCTTAATGGCAGCCACCTTCCCATCCCCAGGCCCCTCAGCCCCCGCTATGGTAGCGTGGTGGTGGTTAATTGGGCTGCTGTTTCCCCAGTGTGTGGTGGGCCTGGGGGAACAGGTGGCCCTTTTGGCTGGGCATCAGGGACATGGCCTTTTCTCCTTCCTACCCAGTGAGGCTGAGGATGAGCTAACATTGGCCTGGACTCTACCATACAGCTCATGCAGGCTGACCTAGAATCAGATTTTGGCCTGTGGAGGCAACAAAAGATTTATCATTAAAAAAAAAAACAGACCTGTAACCAATGACCTGTAGAAAATTACCAAAACTATTTGGCACAACAGCATTTCCTTTTTTCATCCAAGTAAGAGAAAGGCTTAAATAATACAGTATAAATCAAACAGTGACTTGTAATATGATTTTAAGTCATATTACAGTGTTTACTCTAATGTTAGTATGCTTTCAGCAGTGGTTGCACTTTACTGGGTTTCAATAAACCAAAAAAGATTCAAAATAATGTTAGAATAGTGTCAGCTAAAAACCGTCAGGAACGCTCCCTGTAGCCACAGGGCTGTGTGAAGAAGGAGCTCATACAGTGATGTCAGTCTGCCATCAGCTCTAACTCAAGTAACAGTTAATCAGGTTAGAAAAACAGTTAGTTAGTGGGTTAGTTAGTTAACTAGCCAGCTAGCTAGCTAGTTGGCGAACAAACTAGCTAGCTAACTGGCTAATGAACTACCTAGTTAGCCAACTAATTAGCCAGTTAAATAACAAACAAACTAACCAGTTAACTAGCTAGTTCTTTAGCTAGTGAGCTAGCTAGTAGCTAGTTAGTTACCTAGCTAGCTAGCATCACAGCTAATCTACTTCAGCCCAGCCGGGACCTGCAGCACTACATACAGTTCTCTTAATTTGGATGTTAGCATTTGTTGCTAAATTGCTCCAGTGCAGGAGAGGCAGGTGCAGTGTCTGCATCGCTTGTTTCAAATTAAAAGACCTCTGCAGAGGTTTGTAATTGTGTGAGCCACAGTGCAAAATGTAAATATGTAGTAAAAACATTATTGTAGTTTGTTGGTAACTCTGCCGGGAAGTAAAAAAAAAATGTTTTTTCAAATTTTAATTGCCTTTTCTTAGAAAAAAAAAACAAAAAGCAAAACAAAAACACATTCATTCATTTAATGTGTAAATTAGTAAAGGGGTGAATTAAATGGAATATACATTAAATATATATATATATGTCTGAATTTCTGTCAGAAATGTTTATTTTGGCGTATCACTATGTTTTAAAGTATGATTTTACTACTTTGTGGGAAGGCAGGGTTACACTTAGAAAGGAAGAGATTGACAGCCTTGGCTTGAACAGGTCACCTGCATTACATTGAGTAGCTGAGTTGTAGTAGAGCTGTCGGGCATCTAGCTGGTTAATCATACTATGATTGATCTTGTGGTGTTGTGCTGTTGGTTGCATTAACAGACACTTTGCTTTTATTAGATTATTAGTTGTTACTGAATCAGGGCTTAGACAAATGACCATTGACTTCTATTATGATCATGCTTTACCAAAGAGAATACAATCCACAGTGGCTGACTGCATGATACAGCAGATACAGATACAGGAGATAAAGATTATGTTGAAAAATCCTGGACTGTTAGTGCATTGTGCAATCAGTCAGAGGAGAGTCATAATACAGCATGCGAGAGGCTTTAAAATGTTTCAGAAATGATTTTGATATCCAGTGTCTCTTGCTCTTTATGTGGCAGCAGTGGATTGTTGTTAGTGTTTGCCAGAGGGACCTGCTGCCCCAAGGCTTTCTGACTTGGTAACAGGGTCTCAGGGGCGAACTGCACAATAAGGTACCATAGAGATGAACATGTCAGCGCTTGCTTAGTAGCTGTGGATCTTTCTACAGCATTAAACAGTGCAGAAAACCAGGAGTTTAAAAATGCACACACACACGTAGCTGAATCCAAAAAAATCATTAATTGCAACACAGTGCTCGATTGTCTGTGTATTCTGAGATATATGCAAAAACTGAGTTAAGTTAAGCATGTGATTTAAGCAGGTAATTGGTTGAGAAA
The DNA here is from genome assembly GCF_023375975.1 of Astyanax mexicanus. Lineage (NCBI taxonomy): Eukaryota > Metazoa > Chordata > Actinopteri > Characiformes > Acestrorhamphidae > Astyanax > Astyanax mexicanus. The sequence goes on along the minus strand of NC_064409.1, from coordinate 65,364,178 downwards.
TGAGACGTTTCATTCATCACGAATCATGACTGAGGTCACTGAAAGGATCAGTGCTAATTTTGTTCTCATATCAATGCTAAGTTAAAAATACTGACACTGACACTTTTTTTTGCACTTCTCCACACTCCCATTCAAATCATCCCCTCCTCTTTTTCTTCTTCTTCTCCTCCTCAGCCATGACAGAACAATGCAAGACATCGTCTACAAGTTGGTGCCAGGACTGCAGGAAGGTGTGTACATTTCTTTTCTTTTTGTCCTCCAGCATGTCCTTTCTTATATTTAAACACTCATATATTCAAATCAGCTTGTTTTCTTCTCCACAACACATTAAAATTGATGCTTAAGAGCTTTGGGATTGTTGTGTTTTGAAATGATGAAAACAGCCTCCAGCAAATGAATGTCAGCAGTGAGTGATAACACTGATCCTGAAGTTATTATGCATCAGACAACCACACACACACTGACTTACACTGGGCTTTGCTGACCAGAAGTGGTATTTCAAAGTTAATCTCTGACTATTTCTCTACCCCTGTGCAGCGGAGTTGAGAAAGCAGAGAGATTTCTATCAGAAGTTGGGTATGGAGGTGCCTGGAGACATCAAAGGAGAGCTGTGCAACATGAAGCCCCACCTAGATACACAGCGCAACGGTACGGCCCTCACATAACCTCTCCTCTAGCTGGCATAATCTTCTTAAAGTCACAGCCTGACAGAATATCGCATTTATATATTTGTACCAAACATAGAACATTACTTTTATTATAAACTTTATTGCTCTGATCTACGCAGTTTTTACCCCAGTAGTCAAAAATACACTTTTATTACAAGTTTTATTGCTCAAATTTTCCTTAGTATCAGAATATACACTTTTATTGCAAGCTTTATCATTCAGTTTTTTCCTAGTAGTAGAATATACATTTTAACCACAACAGTCATTACTCCATTTTACACAGTTTTACTCGACGAGTGAAGTATAAGCTTTTATTACTTGTATTATTAGTCAGATATGAACAGTTCTATTAAAGATGTAGCCTATTAATCAATAAATCAATCAATCAATCAAGTTTATTTACACTCGGCAATACATTGAGGGTAACCCTCATTTTCAATACAGCTGAGCATTTACAAAATTAAAGGGACTGAAAAATAAGTTTAAATTATAAAAACAAGTAAACAATATAAGATTTAAATAACAAGAAATGCAGATATTATAAAATGTAAAGCAATAAAATAAAGAGATAAATAATTAAAAAAAATAAAATATAAACACAATTAAGGACTTAAATAACACATACAGTTGTGGTCAAAAGTTTACATACACTTATAAAAAAACATAATGTTATGGCTGTCTTGAGTTTTCAATAAGTTCTACAACTCTTATTTTTCTGTGATAGAGTGATCGGAACACATACATGTTTGTCACAAATAACAGTCATAAAATTTGGTTCTTTCATAAATTTATTATGGGTCTGCTGAAAATGTCACCAAATCTGCTGGGTCAAAAATATACATACAGCAACAAAATTTGTCAATTTTGGTGATGTAGCGAGTTGTGTCAATCAAATTAGCTTCATGTCATGGCCTCTTCACTTCTTCAGTGATTCTGATTGACTACAGCTGTTGACTTCTCATGAGCCCATTTAAATAGGGCTCATTTGACCCAGTGATTAGACTCAGCTACAAAAGCTACAATGGGAAAGTCAAAGGAACTCAGTGTGGATCTGAAAAAGCGAATTATTGACTTGAACAAGTCAGGGAAGTCACTTGGAGCCATTTCAAAGCAGCTACAGGTCCCAAGAGCAACTGTGCAGACAATTATACGCAAGTATAAAGTGCATGGAACAGTTGTGTCACTGCCACGATCAGGAAGAAAACGCAAGCTATCACATGCTGCCGAGAGGAGATTGGTCAGGATGGTCAAGAGTCAACCAAGAATCACCAAGAAGCAGGTCTGCAAGGATTTGGAAGCTGATGGAACACAGGTGTCAGTCTCCACAGTCAAGCGTGTTTTACATCGCCATGGACTGAGAGGCTGCCGTGCAAGAAAGAAGCCCTTGCTCCAGAAAAGGCACCTTAAGACTCGGCTGAAGTTTGCTGCTGATCACATGGACAAAGATAAAACCTTCTGGAGGAAAGTTCTCTGGTCAGACGAAACAAAAATTGAGCTGTTTGGCCACAACACCCAGCAATATGTTTGGAGGAGAAAAGGTGAGGCCTTTAATCCCAGGAACACCATGCCTACTGTCAAGCATGGTGGTGGTAGTATTATGCTCTGGGGATGTTTTGCTGCCAGTGGAACTGGTTCTTTGCAGAAAGTAAATGGGATAATGAAGAAGGAGGATTACCTCCAAATTCTGCAGGAAAACTTAAAACCATCAGCCCGAAGGTTGGGTCTTGGGCGCAGTTGGGTGTTCCAACAAGACAATGACCCAAAACACACATCAAAAGTGGTAAAGGAATGGCTAAACCAGGCTAGAATTAAGGTTTTAGAATGGCCTTCCCAAAGTCCTGACTTAAACCCCATTGAGAACATGTGGACAGTGCTAAAGAAACGGGTTCATGCAAGAAAACCATCACATTTAGCTGAACTGCACCAATTCTGTCAAGAAGAGTGGTCAAACATTCGACCTGAAGCTTGCCAGGAGCTTGTGGATGGCTACCAAAAGCGCCTAGTTGCCGTGAAAATGGCCAAGGGACATGTAACCAAATACTAATGTTGCTGTATGTATATTTTTGACCCAGCAGATTTGGTGACATTTTCAGCAGACCCATAATAAATTTATGAAAGAACCAAATTTTATGACTGTTTTTTGTGACAAACATGTATGTGTTCCGATCACTCTATCACAGAAAAATAAGAGTTGTAGAACTCAAGACAGCCATAACATTATGTTTTTTTACAAGTGTATGTAAACTTTTGACCACAACTGTAAACGTAAATGATGGGACTAAAATAGAGTTAAAGTATTTAAAAAATAAATAGAAGGATATATAAATAAATTAAATAAAAAGGTAAATGGTCAAAAGTAAAACTAGTAATAAAACAAGTAAAACGGTGAAATTAATAAAATAAATAAAAAAGCTAAAATGTAAAACCTATAATTAGATACATAAAAAGACAAAAGGAAAATAAATAAAAAGGTAAAAGAAAAAAACTCTACTAAAACAGTTACTGAAACAGTTATAATAGAGCTTACTTCGCTTGTGTTTTGTATAGTGTTGTAGTAATGTTAGAATATAAGCTATCATTAATAACTGTGCTGCTGAATCTCAGTAGACAGTTTTAGCTTTGTAGTAGGTTATACACTTTCAGTGCAAGTTTCAGTTTAAGCTTTCATCACTTGTTTCATTTCACTGTTTTACCCCAGTAAATGCAGTGTCGCAGTCTCACAAAGTCCTCACGGCAGTGCTCAACTATCTAGTAGATTATGGCCTTTTCTGAACAGTACAGACAGTCACTCCAACAAAAGTAGGGTCATTTGTTTTGATTTCCTTTTTATTTCAGAAGAAGCAGTGAAGGTCCATGTGTTCTTGCACTTTTGTACGTATAGTATAAATTGTAGTAAGGGCAAAAATCCTGTTAACATAGTGTTTGCCAGTATATAAAGTCAGTTAGGCGGAATATATCAAATGTAAAGCTGAAGAAATAAGGTAATATGAATACATATATACAGATATAATATTACTAAACACAACTACACATAGGAAACAATAATACATCAGTGAGCACACAATGCTTTGCGTTCAGGAGGTAATATAATAATAACTACATTTCACTATCACTGTATACACTCAAATTGTAGATTAACTAATAACTGAAAATGTCTTGTGTTTGGCAGCTGTTTGAGGACATCTGTGTGTTTAGCAGGTGTCTTATCCCAGTAAGAGCAGGGTTCTGTATTCTACTGTAGGCGTGCTCAGGTTGGTGCTAATGGTGTGTGTGGATGGCTACCCAGAGGCCTGCCAGGCCTGCAGCTTTAATCGCTGGCCTAATGCGCACGCCTGATTTTGGTAATTAAGGCTCAAATGGAAGTGGAAGTGGTCTCTCATTCCCCACTGTCACAGCAGGTTTGGCAGGCCTGAGCCGTTTCAGTGCAGTGCTCTGGGTCTGCCCTGCCTGTGAAGAAGAGTAGAAAGCCAGGGGTGTCAGGCTGGGGGGGTTATGCTGGATCGAGCGCTTAACACCACTGTCCTGCTCTGCGCTCTGATTTTCTAAAAGCTGAAAGTGGTGTCAGGAAGTGACACAGTGCTGCTAGTGGAAGCCTTAATGGCATCTTTACTGCTTAACAAGTGGCTTTGTGCACTTCAGAATGCACACAGTATCTGCAAGCGGGTGCATACATCTAGACCTTTTGCCTGTTTCTCAATTGTGCTTTCCTCAGAGTGAGTGTATCTCTGTGTATCAGCCTAAGTGGCATGTGCATCTTCTGTAGGACAGTTTAGTAAAGTTCATGCAATGCAGTTTGTGTAGAGTTTTTGTACTTTAGTCCATAATTGGGTAAAAAAAAAAAGGATTGAAAAGGCTTATATTGTAGTGGGGAATGTTTCCCCTCTTGGAATCTCTATAAAAGGCTTCAGACTTTATTTAGCTGTTTGACACAGTAAACAGTTTAATGTCTTGGTTAAAGTACACGAAAAATCCAAGGTACAAACAAATAAAAGAAGAAGAAGAAAATAAAATATGTTTAAACCAGTACAAATCAGGAAAAACATATTAATTTATTAATAGTCTATATATTTTTGCACAGAAAACATAACGGTTTGTATTTTTAATTTATGGATTAATAGATTCATCCGTTACAACAACACCTAATTGTTAAGATTTATTTTATAGATTTTTAATTATTAGTTACAGATAAATTAGTGGTAGAAATGTTCAGAATTGTTTATTTGCTTATAGAAATGATCAGCTGTTGCTGAATAATTGTTTGTAAAAATAGTTGCTATTTACACAGAATTGCCTAAATAAATTATCACTAAATGATTAATTGATTATATCAATCTGTGAGGAAACTGCAGATTAGAAATTCAGATTAATCATAAATTACTAATTAATCTCTTGTTGACTGAGTTTTTGCAGATTACTCATTTTATAGGATGAATTGGTCACTACAGATTAATTATAGTAGTAATTGTCGTGTGGCAGATTAATCACTTAACAAAATAATTGGTGGATTAATTGGTTGTTGCAGATGAATCACTAAAAAAAAAAGGAGTTGCAGATTAATTATTTACAGTAATAATCGATAGGAATAAAGATTAAAGTTATAAGATATCAGCAGATGAATTATTTAAAGGAATAACTTATTTTTAGATATAATAACCGTCATTTGTTGGGGCTTAATCATTTTGAGTAGTAGCTGCTTGTTCCATGTTTATTTTCTACAAGTATAATCAGCACACTGAGGTAAATTGTTTAAAGAAATAACTTTTAATTGAAGAGTAAAAGATGTTTTCTAGAATAATTGCCCTAAGTTGCAGCACTACTTCTGACCTACTTCAGCCACTCTGCTCCAGTGTGTCCAGCAAGGGCACTTACTGGTGTGTTCCTAATCCTATCAGCATGGTAATTAAGAAGGCAGTTTCAGGCTGAGGGAGATGGTGGGCCTGAGAACAGGATTAGCGTGTCCTTGTGAAAACCCCCACACTCTTCCTGGAAGAAAAAACACGCCACCACTTTCTCCTCCACTCCTTCCTCACCAGCAGGAAAACTTAGCTTCTTTAACAGGAAATCCCCCGATTCACAGCTGCACACAGCGCCTCCGCTTCAGATTAGCCTACTTTCACTCAACCTGCTCCACTGCTGGGAGCTTTAGAGCCGAGCGAGAGGATGTTCAGAGGGTCTCCAGGAAGTAGCTGCACCACTGCTCCAGGAGCCAAAGCTTAAGTTGAATTAAGTTCATCTTGAGTTTTTTTTTTCTTCTTGTAAAAGCTGATGCTCGATGTTTCAGCTTGTTTGCTCAGAAAATATCTTTTGTATACTGACAAATATGAAACGCCAGCATGGATAACTCAAAGATAAGTGCTGATTTAAGTACTTTTTGAAGAGATGGGTCTTCAGTCGGCATTTGAAGATGACAAATGACTCTGGAATTCAGAGTCACTTTGTGGAAGTTTGTTTCAACTCCTTGCCTTGGCCTTTTAAAAAAATATATTTTTAATTTAATCTCATTTTATTCCTAATTTGGAAGGACTATCACTAGCAATACCTCAAAAACTAGTAGGGTGAATACAAGTACATGCCTCCTCTGATGCATGTGAATCAACCACAGCCTCTTTCAAACTGCCACTGATACAGCATCACTAGGTAGCCAGCACACTCAGAGGAAAGTGCCAGATTCACAGCCCTGAAACATCAGCTAACAGACGCCTGTGCTGTCCAACATTATACAAACAGTGTGATTGTACAGAATTAGTCAATAGCTAGTAGGGCAGCACAGAAGGAGCTTTATATGGTGGAACCTAGAAAGATAAAACGATTTAAAGATTGAAGACTGTTCTGAACAAGTTGCAGGATCCTGATGGCTTGCTTTGGAAGACCAGTCAGTAGTTTTGCAGAAGCCTTGAAAAGACAAAACCTGCACAAGCACCACCTGGGTGGATGGCTTCTGTAAAGTACGCCCTCAGATCATATGTATTGGTGCTGCTCATGCATTTGTTTGCTCTGGGAAAAGGATATGACCGAGACTGATCCCCGGGGACCACTTCCATTCACAAAGAGATAAAAGGAATAGTCGGAAGAATATTTCACAGACACAAGCATTTATAGACAACCCCCACCTCAAGGTCACAGAGGATGGCACCTAGACAGTTCCCCAAAAACTGGTTCTGGCTGGTCTTGATCAGAAATTGTGTAGAAACTTTTGTTTCTGTCTTAGACACACAGCAGTACCCAATTCTCTTTCCATTGCCTAACAACGGGCTCGACTTTAAGCTTAGGCGCTAACCGCCAGATCTTACAGGTAACTGACAGTCAAAACATAGAAGTATTTTCGAGAACTTTGCGAGTTTGCTTGCCTTAGCATCACACCTTTTATTCATAATGTGGTTGATTAATATTGGTTTTAGTTAGAGGCTTTAAGGCACAATATATAAAGCACCTTTCCACAATGCTTAGCGTGTATTTCATTAAGCTGATTATTATTAATTATAGTAAAATACTTTAAAGCATCTCTTCCACACTTCCCTAGAAAGAAAATATTGAATTGTAACACTTTCTATGAATGTCATCTTTATTAGACGCTATAACCACATTCATAACATGTTATAATGCATTCTTAAGGCATTATAAACATGGCTATACATATTTATAAAAATGTATAACCCATTATAGCCATGTTTGTTAAGCATCATGACCTGTGATCATAATACATTATAAGCTGTGCTTATATATATATATATATATATATATATATATATATATATATATATATATATATATATATATATATGTTAAACTAGTATATCTCTATCATTAATAATCTAGTCCTACAATGAAAGTCTGGCACTTTACTTAGAGCGCACAAAGACCTGTTATAATACATTATAATTGACTATAATTAATATTATATTCAAAACAAGAATAATTTGAGTGGTTAAAAATATATTTATATGATTTTTGAGGGTGTGTTTATAAGTTGGAAGTTTTTTCAGTCATGATACGAGTCTAAAAGCAGGGAGTGAGTTTCTTGGTATTGATGTAGAACATGTTATAAACACAGCTATTAATGCATTATAATCACAGTCCATGATGCATAATAAACATGGCTATAATTAATTATACATTTTTATAAATATGTATAGCCATGTTTATAATGCCTTATGAATGCATTATAATGTGTTATGAGTATGTTTATAGAGTCTTATAGAGATGACATTCAAAGAAAGTGTTACCGATTGAATTTATTGGATGCTGTAAGGGAGAAATCTGCGCGACCAAGTCAACTGGTCATCCACAGCTACACCCAGGCTTCACGCTCCTGCAGTTGCAGTGACCTGCTAGTTCTCAAACAAGGCAAGAAGATGGTGGTGAAGACCCTGCAAATCCCCTCCCTTTAAGGGCCGCTCCTAATGAGTTCAGTCCATCTGTGTCTGCCCCTGTGGGGCGGGACATCCCCCCAGCTGATTACTCCAGCTTCTTCCTCAGCCACGGAAGCAAAGTTGCAAATGAGCACGTTTCCATTGATTAGGTGCAGCTCTGTTTTGTGTGGCTTATAAATACGATGGGAAATCAGTTTGACATAATTGCTTTTGGGGGATGGCACTGGTGGTGTTTCTGTGCTGATTAATGATCCAGCTCACACTGTCTGTTTAATGAAGAAACTGTCACGCCGGAGCCGAGATTGTAGTTGTTTATACCGGTCACCTACCGCACTGGCTTAGTGCAAGGTTTCAGGGCTTAACAGGATTTGAATAATGCATGCATTAAAATGCTAGGATGAATTATAGATGAATCAAAACATTTATCAAAGGCTTCTGAATTGATTATAAATGCATAGAGTCACAAATCCCAGACATGAGCCTGAGTGTAGATATCAGTAATTTGATTATATTTTGGACTGAATAACAATTACCAACCTTTTTACTTACCTAAAATTAGAATTTTTCTGCTCGTTTCATCCATATTCAGTCGTTCTGTAATTCTGTCATGCTTGTCTTTGCTGAGGGGAAGGAGTGGAGAGCAGGGATTACAAATAGTAACAGAATGAAAGGGGGAGAACAAACAATATCTTTCAGTAAAAGGTTCCTATTCCGGCCTGTCAGAGCGAACACAAAGGTGATTTACTTTCAGAACTGGCGGAAGCTTTTTGTAATGGAGATTTTGCTGTAGTGGAGTAAAGCCTACATCTCTACACATGTTTAACAACAAGCTGCTTTTTTCCAGAAAACCATCCATCAAATGATGAAATGATGGTTATACTGGCACAATAAATAAACACTCTTTCAGATATAGATTCACAACTCTGAATCAACTCATAACTGAGTCAACTAACTCGTCAAACCTAATGTTACTGTAACCAAGCAAAAACAGCATATGTAAAATGTTATTTGTTTACCTTAATCTACACATAAACCTGAAATATTAACTTAACCTTAATCTAAATCTATTAGGATTAACCTACACCTTAATCTACACATATACTTAATCTACATCTACTAATCTAAAACTAGTCTACTTTAATCTACATATAAACCAATATTAACCTATACCTTAATCTACATCTTAATCTACATTTACTAATCTTAACCTACACCTTAATCTACACAAACCTATAATATTAACATGTACCTTAATCTACACTTTATTCTACACTTTAATATACATCTATTAATCTTAAACTACACCTTAATCTACACACAAATCTATATTAACCTTTACTTTAATACACATTTTAGGATTAACCTACACCTTAATCTACACATCTATCTATAATATTAACCTATACCTTAATCTACATCTTAATCTACACACACTAATCTTAATCTACACCTTAATCTGAACGTATACCAATAATATTAACATATACCTTAATCTACATCTTAATCTACACACACTAATCTTAATCTACACCTTAATCTGAACGTATACCAATAATATTAACATAGACCTTAATCTACATCTTAATCTACACACACTAATCTTAATCTACACCTTAATCTGAATGTATGCCAATAATATTATCCTGAACCGTAATCTACACCCTGATATATGTCTACTAATCTTAATCTACACCTTAGTCTACACACAAACCTATAATATTAACCTATAGTTTATTTTACACCTTAATCTGCATCTACTAATCTTAACATACACCTTAATCTATGCACATCACTATAAAAACGTATACCTTAATCCACACCTTAATCTACACATAAACCTATATTAATAACCTAGACCTTAATCGACACACAAACCCATATTAACCTAGACCTTAATCTACAAATATACCTGTAATTTTAACCTAATTTCTATTCTACACATTATTCTACAACTACTAATCTTAACATACACCTTAATATGAATTTGTAAACTGAATTTGACAAGTATTTTCCTTCTACTTATATAGTTTTTGTTTCTGTTGTTGTATTTTATTTCTCCTCCTCTGTCCTTGGCGGTGTTGTATCTGTAAGTGATTGACCACGCCTGGCCTCATCCTGTCAGTTCACAGTAAATCGGTTTGACAGTAGGGTGAACGGGAACTGCAACAAATAGGCTGGCTGGCTCTTCAGGGCGGCTCTTGAATGCACTGCTTCTTCCACTGATTGCTGGAGCAGGGTCGTGACCGTACAGCTCCAACTCATTCACTTACTCATGCATGTGTGTTTTGTTTCTGACACCAGGTGACGTAAAACCAGAGGATGGAGCCAATAAGGAAGGAGAGGAGAAGCCAGAAGAAGATAATGATTATCATCGCAGCGATGAACAAGTAAGATGACCCTTTTGCGCACACACGTTCTTTCTCTTGCTCTCTCTTGCTCTCTTTCTTTCTCTGGTTGTTCTTTTTGTAGTAGAGTAAAGAGCAGAGGGCTTTATTCACTCTGCAGTCAGTAAAGTCTGAGCTGTATGAAGCCTGCATTCGACAGAGTTACTCTGCACACAGCAGGTCTTTACAAAACCCCAGGTCACCGAGGCGTTACTGTTGTCATCATTTCTTTTCCAGGTGTATTTGTACACAGCGCTATATGAGACTTATTCTCTCCTTTACCTTTGTGCCTCTGCTGTGAATGGCAGTGTGATTCTGTTCCTCTTTTTTGTTAAGCACAGAGTCTATCAGTGATTCCACTGCTGCAGTTTTGTATTCTCGCCCTCCCTCTGAGCGGCTGGAAGAGGTGGTTAATAATGCAAGACTAGAGATTGGGGCCCACAGTCTTATTTTCAAACTCTGTACTGTCCCTCAAAGGGCAGCGTCTGGGATCACTTGTGAATTGTGTGTGTAGAATACTGATCAGATTATATTGCTTTCTTGTGAGTCTGAAGTTGCCATTACTTGAAAGCTTGCTCTTTCTGTCTTGCTCTTTCTGATGAGTAGAGCACAAAAGAATAGTGGTAAGGGGGGGAAAACAGCAGATATAAGCATAAATAAAAGAATATTGTGCAGAAATGGAAAAGTCCACTAGAAGAGAAGTGCTACAATTGTGTCAAATATAGGGGTTGGCAATATGGCCTTAAAATAATATCACTGCATATTATGGTATTTTTGCGATAGGAATACTCTTGCCGAAATGACTAAACACTGAATTAAACAGTTATTTCAAGAATACACTACTGCAACAAAATTAAAATATTTTTTTAGTATTGCATACAATATGATATGGCACACCCCTAACTGAGATATATAAAAAAATGAAGAATTTTGTCAGATTGTAACAGAGGTTAATGATCTAGAATGTTTTTATACTAATAATGCACTCAGATATCCAGGATTAAAGTAAAATAAAGGATACTAAACATATATAATCAGTCTAAAGCAGAAATATAATGGGAAATAAAACCACTGTGAACAGCAAAAAATTAATACCCTGTTGTGATAATTAGGGGTGGGTGATATGGCACAATATTTCAGAGTAAAATATCGTTCACAATATTCAAAAAAGTTGACGATACTATTGTAAACTATATAATATGGCACACCCCTAGTAAAATATACTTAATTAAATAAATTATTATTGAAATTTCATTACATTTGCATTGCATTTAGCTGACATTTTGTATCCAAATCAACTTAGAAAATGATGAACATGAGCAGTCAAGGACAAGAAGTGCAAGGCAAGCATTTTGGCAGGGCCTGAAGGAGGGCAAAAAGGAAAGGGTAATAATGGGAAAGAGGAAGAAGTAGTTTGTTTGTTAGAGGTGTTAGGAGAGCCAGTGCTCTTTGAAAAGCTTAGTTTTTAAAGGTTTCTGCTCTGGTAGCGGTAGGTAGTTTGTTCCACCATTGGGGAACAAAGCAAAAGACCAGAGAGCCCAAGCTGCATCTGTTGGGGTTGATTAAGGGCATTTTAGTCTCATTCTGTTGGTTAAAGGACTGAATAATAACCAACATAATTTGAGTAACCAGGTTGCTCCCCCTAAAATTCAGCCCATGACTAATCAGCTTTTTTTTTTTTATTATTGTGTGGAAGCAAATCAATTAAGAACATTATGTAGCTGCAGGCCAGCACTTGGTATTGCACTATGGTAGTGTTCACCTAAATATGTAACAATTTTATATCTGTGATTTTGTGCATGGCATGATTTTTGGTTCCAATCTGCCTGGTTTGAAAAATGATTCAATCAACTGCAGATCTGCTTTAACTGCCTTGGATCTTCAGTACAACAGTCTCTAGAGTTCACTTACAGTGGTTCACTATTCTACATTGGGCTTCCCGTTCACCATATGTGACTCCAGTAGAACACAGTGGAATGTGGTAGAGCTGGAGATTTTGCAGTTATGTTAGCATGGACCAGAATCTCAAAGGAATGTTTCCAGCGTCTTTTGGAATACATTAACACACACACGCCTGTACAACCCACTGTGCTGAGTGTGGAGAGTGTGTAGACCCCCTCCCTCTGTGTTGTTTATGTGCATTGGGTTGTTGATGGTGTTTGTGTGTGCTTGTGTGCTCCAGCGCGTGAAAGCTGAGGCAGCCACTTTAGCCTCATTCATAATGTAGCAAATAAATAAGAATTCCCTCTGGAATTCAGCTCGGCTGGAGAGCTGCAGAACGCGCCGGCTTCAGCATCTGCAAGTCAGCCCTGCACTCCGTGACCTCGAACTGACAACACAAACTGCACATCACCGGCCAGACCGTCCCAGTCAGAGAATAAAGTGACACAGGATTAAAATCTGTTTTATCTTTATTGCACTTTTTAGTAGCTTAATTGCTTTACAGCAGACATTACACTTTTACTGAAAGATCTGAATTAATGAGGCTGCTCATTTGGACTGTCCTCTAATAGTAAAAGGAAAATGCAATGGGTTTTAATTTCCTTTAAGGCTTATTCCAGCCATGCAATATTGCTATAGAATGAGGATAGTTGTGCTCATCTTAGTTTTGCACTTTTAAAATCAGTGATTTAAATTGCTGATCATTCAAAATTTTAATGATTTCAATATTTTAAAGGATCCACACATTCACAGAGTGGAAGAAAAGTGTTTTAATGGAACATCTGTTGCATTGACCTTAGTTTCTATAGTGCTTTTTTTTTTTTTAAAAAGAGCAACAAACCAGAATAAATAAGGCTAGGCTACATATACTTGCTTAAATATAAAGGTGCAATAAAGGGTTCTCTGAGCAATGCCATACAAGACACTTTTCCAGAACAAAGCACATGATCAAGAACATGATAAAGAACATGCTGATGTTTCACCGACCTGTAACAGTGACAATAGGGTCTGCATTATTGTTACTTCAGGCTTGAAGCAGATAAATTCGATTCAATTAAATTTTATTTAAATAGTGCTTTTTATTACAAAAGTTGTCACAAAGCAGCTTTACAGAGAAAAACAGGTCCAAGCCTCTTATGAGTAGCACCACAGAGATGTTGATTATTGTGGTGACAAAAGTGGCAAGGAAAAACAGGTAACAAAAGGTAGAATCCTGTCATATTTTCTACTCCAGCCCCTAAATACTTCTTACTCTTTCAGTGAATTGTCACTGGACAAGCTGTATCTCTCAGCTTGCCCAAAAATGCATGTAAAAAGCAAGTCTTTTGTGGTGGTTCAGAAAGTAAATTCCACTTCTAGACTACTATTAATGAGGACTTACCACTTCTTGCATGCCACTTTTTTTCAAACGGCAACCAATGCAGCATCTCTAGATGTTCATGAAGGAAATTGCCAGATCCGCAGCTCTGATCAGCCAATGGACACCTCTGTTGGAAAGCATCACAAAAGAATGATGAGGCAAAAGAGTGTTTTCTTTCCACCCCTTTGTCATTCCTCACAAGGCTTGACTAATTTGAGCTTGTGATGGACAATAATGCAATAATGTCAGTATCTTAGCCTGCTAAGCAACTTGGAGCCCGCCACACCTTTTGAAAAAGGTTAATGAAGTTTATTACATGAATACATCTCTATTAGAAAAATCAGTGATTAGTTTAGAGTGTCGCATTCTCCTTTATTAATTAGATTAAAGATTTTTATATATTGTCATTAAAGTAACATTTTGGGAGGTTTTCGGGGTCTAGTGCTTCAAAGTTGGTAATGTAATCCAGGTAACAAAAAACTATAAATATCCATATTCACATTCATGCACAAATTATTTGAGAATACCCACAGTGTATAAATTTGATTCACAGCACTATAATAAAGCATGCATGACCAACACCTTTACAACATGATCGGTTGGTAATCATGTCAGCACATTAACTCACTATAATGATTAGATTTCAGCCGGTAATGATGAGTAAATCCCAGCCTCCGTTCAAGTGCTGTTGGAAATGTGCGGCGGCTCCCTCACTTTGATCTGAAGGTGGAATTGGCTTGAGTGAGCGCAGCATTATTAGTCATTTGTGTGACTGTTTGTGTCGATTATAACTGGCCCGGCTGGGCGGTAATGACCCAGTAATCACACACACACACACACACACACATACACACACACACACAAACAGACACACATACACACAGTCATATTTCACTTTCTCTCGTGCTAATGGTGGAGGCCCCTGCCGCTCGTCTCTGGCTCTCTGGCTCTGTTAGTGCTGGCCTGTTTGTTTTGTGTCTCTCTTCGCTGGCCAGCTGCTGTGTTCATCTACAATTTACTGTCCGAGGCCTCCACCGGCGGGGCCGTGGATTACGCCACTGCACTCGCACTGTTTGTCCTTCAAATGGACGTGTGCTTAGTATCCATAAACAGAAGCGGGCTGTTCGTGGGAGAGCTGAGTGCGGTTTCGGACTACATTTTCAGCCCAATAGAGTGCAATTCAGAGAGGAGGTGTATTTGATACACATCTAATACAGTATTGGAACAGTATGAAGCCATCTTTACACCTGTAGTTTATCAGCTGGTCTAAAGAAGTTAAGAGATTTGTAAACTTGGATTGTTTTTTTTCCTTTGGTTTGGTTTTTACATAGGAAAAAATCCAATTCACCAAACTGCCAAACTGTGGAAAAACAAACACGTGAGAACACACTCTCTGATCTCTATTTGTCAGAACTGTCTGCAGAACAAGCAAGAAAGTAAATACAGGAAGAAGCTCTAGTGCATATGTTTGTGCAGTTTAACATAGAGCAACATCAGAGATGGTATTTGTTCATATCTGTAGTCATTTTCTAGGCTTTAAACCAGGTTAATTTTCACCGGCAAAGCAGTTTCGCTCAAACTTGAGTGGAGTACACCTGATAGCTGAATCAGATCAAGGGCAGATTGCTTAATCACCACAAAGTATTAAGCTTCAGAGTTTGTGTACACTGCCTTCTATCAATGGCCTTGTATTGAATTAATACCAACTTTAAGGGGCCAGTACTGATCTGTGGTGCCAATACAAAAAATAAAGGGACAAAAAAAATTTGGAAGACCAATAATGTTGATTCATAGAATGTTATGTTCATTTTATGTTTCAGCAGTTGTTTCACATTTTTCCCACTGTAAGAGACAGTATAAGAAACTCCTAATTCAGTAGGTCTCGCTGCTGGGTGGTGGTGGGGGAGAAGGGGGGAAAGGGGCGGGGGTACCTAACTAAGTTAAGTAAAACTAAGGAAAGTAAACAAAACTGTCAAACAAGCACTGGATGTTAATCTACACAGATTCTTTACTAAAAACTATTTATTTGGGTGAGTAAAATGCTTAAGTTTATTTACAGTAAGCTTGTATTCAGGAATTTCTCCAACACTAAGGCTGGAGCATTAGCGGCTAATGAACGTGGTTCATTCCACGTAGCTTGTTTTAACACGATAAACACGCAGACTACATTCCAATATACTTCCCTCTGAATGACAAAAGAGCTAGCTGGCACGGTAAGCGGCTAATGCTAATGCTGCTCCAGCAGTGCTAGCTGGGGTCAGCAGCAGGCTACAGGCCAATAATACTTACCTCTGAAGAGCTAGTGGTTAGCACGGTTAGTGGCTAATGCTAATGCTACTCCAGCCTCGGTGCTGGAGAACTAAACTGAAACTCCTCTATAATGCTGTACATGTGTTATAATGCAAAATGTATGATAGTGCTTTTATATAACTGTAAGTGTTGTCCTTAGTTCTATCCAAAATAAAGTAGTTGCATTATTAATAAGTGCATTATCAGAACAAGCACTGTTGTCTACAGCGCAGTGGAACCAGTGTCTTTTGTCATCACACTTTTGTTTCATATATTAATGCAATAAACAAAATGTTTCAGAAAGGATAAATTACTTCTGGGATCTTTTGTTGTTCATATAGTTGAACAATTTGTATACATACTGTTCATAGTCCAAAACAGGTTATCAACATGATTTTTCAGACGGAACTCAAATCTCGGATATTGCTTAGCTAATAGTTACATTAGTGCACGTCTCAATGTGAAACTAATCCAGTCTGAATAGTTCTTAAGCTGCTGTCTCGGCATGCTGTCTCACCTGTGTAAAGGCTGTGAGAGGAAGGCATGGAGGCGCTAATGCTTTCTGACTAGTGCTCATGCTGTGCCGTCACAGGCACACACACACACACTGAGCAGTCATGGGCGCACACACACACAGACACACACTCACAAACCATTACAGGTACATACACACATGCTGGGCTTAGCACAACCTGCAGCCTAGTTCAGGACAGAGACTGGACACCCACTGGTATTTGATCTTTTCTCTGAGTTTATTTGTAGAACAAAACTTACTTCTCCATTTTGCTTTTAGTTAGAATGCTAACTTTACTACAGTTAGGGTGGGAAATGAGACCGCAACTGTTACTTGAGTATCACAGAAGCTGATTAGCAACACAGAAAATAGTAAAACATATATTCTGTACACAGTCTAATGGGTATGAACTGGAGTAGGACATACAGCCATAATAAAAAAAAATGGCCCTCTTGTGGGAGAGAGGTCGTTGCTTACTTAAATGATCCCTTTTCTGTCTTGTTTTCCTCTTTTTATTACCTCTTTTTATCTGTGCATCAGTTAGAATTGGTGATTGTACTGTACTTTAATACAGTACTAATCGTTGCTGTTCCACAAAACCTTCCTAACTTTCAATGGAAGTAAAATGATTTTTACCATTTAGATTGTAATCATTTAAATTTCAATACAGTTTAGCACATTTTTATTGATCTGTTCTTCCTAAAATTGTCAGACAGTACAAAGAACCTCTAATAGATCTCAAACATAGAGCTAGAACTCTTTTTTTTGTGGCTGCAGCATAAAATTGGTAATTCTTTCACATTTATTTGCTTTATTCTTTCTCATATTACTTCTATTATTATTTTGTGTCATTCAAATCTGCTTCTCTCTCCTCCTCTGCCTCTCTTTGTCTCTCAGGTGAGTATCTGTCTGGAGTGTAACAGCAGTAAGCTGCGTGGACTGAAGCGTAAATGGATCCGGTGCTCAGCACAGGCCACAGTCCTCCACCTAAAGAAATTCATCGCCAAGAAGCTCAACCTGACATCCTTTAACGAGGTAGGTCCAGCCGACGCACAGCCAGCGTAACATCACCGGCCTCTCTTTCCTTTTCAGTCCAGACTCCGTCCTTAATGTTTGCTTCCCAGAACGTTTCAGGAGTATTTATTTTTGGTTCACAAAAAGTTTTTGAAATGAAACGTTCCTATTGGGTTTTACATTACGTTCTGGGAACATTTCCTAAACGATCTGTAACCTTAAATAAACCTTGCTGTAACTTTTTTAATGATGCAGTGATCTTTAGAGAACTGTGGTGTAACATTCTCCTCGCTTTTATATCAGAAACCTTTAAGCAACCTTGATGCAACATTCCCACTTATATTGTGGGGAATGTAGTCTTTTAGTTTTTACAGTATTAGTGTAAAACATAGTGAAAACAGCTTATAACATGAGAAACATGAGAAAACCTTCATGGTTGTTTAAAATTTTATCTCTCGTGTTTAATCTAATGTTACTTTTTTTTTCATCCCCCTAAAACCATTAAAGTGCCTTAGAATTTATGGTTCCTTGAACCTTGCAGAGACATACAGCTCTGGAAAAAATAAGAGACTATTTACAAATAATGAGTTTCTTTGTTTTTACCTGTTTGAAAACGTCTGGAATATAATCAAGAGGAAGATGGATGATCAAAAGCCATCAAACCAAACTGAACTGCTTGAATTTTTGCAGGAGTGGCATGAAGTTATACAAAAGCAGTGTGTAAGACTGGTGGAGGAGAACATGACAAGGTGCCTAAAAATGTGATTTAAAAACCAGGGTTATTCCACTAAATATTGATTTCTGAAATCTTAAAACTTGTTGACTTTGCATTATTTGAGGTCTGAAATATCTGCATCTTTTTTTGTTATTTCAGACATTTCTCATTTTCTGCAAATAAATGCTGTAAATGACGATATTTTTATTTGGAATTTTGGTGAAATAGTTTATAGAATAAAACAACAATGCTCAAAACATTTACTCAAACACAGCCTTTTTATTTTTTCCAGAGCTATACATGACTTTAAAAAAATGCAACTACTGGTTTTGAAACTTGATACTGATTACTAATTTTTTACACTAGGCGATGAAAATCAATCAATGAATATTTATCCTATCCTCTCCATCTTTGGATTTTTATGTATGGCTCCTGCTCCTAGCTTTCTCTTTTGCTTGAAAGCACGTATTTATAATCACTAATCCCTTTTAAGCTCTAACGAAAATAAAACTTTGCCATAATGTTATGGTTCTCAAAAAATAGCCACAGGGGAGCGAGAATCTAATGATGGGAATGTTCTCTGTTGGTTGGGATGGGCCATATACCTCTTCACGTCATGGTGCCTCAGTGAGTCACTGAGTGAGATATTGAAGCTCTTTCACACTGCCACGCTTTTTCCACAAAGCTTTTGCCACTCACCATATGTTCAGCAGAGCAGAAAGTCTTGTTATATCATTTGCTTGCTGTCATGGACCATGCTGCCTGTCAGCGACACTGTAAGCATGCTTTTTACAGCACAAGTTTGGGACGCAACTAGTCATTTGTTGCCGTTCCATTATCTCTCTTCACCCGTTTTCCCTCCTGAAAAGCCTGTGGGTGGGCTTTGTGCCACATAGATTCTTCTGAAACTGGCTTTGACACAATGTAACTGTCACATGTCTTTTGTTCTGTGCTGAGCAGGCATTGTTGCAGGATAGCATTATGAAGTTCCTTAAATTAGAAATAGCATAAGTCAGGGGTCTCAAACTCAATTTACCCGGGGGCCGCTGGAGGTAGAGTCTGGGTGAGGCTGGGCCGCATCAGGTTTTCCACAAGAAAAGCTCTTACAAAAACATTCCAATGTTATCAAATGTCTTTATTTTTTAACACAAAATAAGATGAAAAAATAAATTAATTAACAATTCATAAGAAAAAAATAAAAATCAGTAAAAAATAAATTAAATGAAAATAATAATTATAATAATAATAAGAAGAAGAAGAATAACACTGAAGAAACCACATATAGTTGCTGACTAGAGAAATGTAATTATTATTATTCAGATTCAAATGTCTGTATTAACAGTTCTTTAACCTTTAACTTTCTGAACATGAATGGAACATTGAACATAAACTGTTATGAACATGGCTTCTTCTGCCTACTTCTTACTGCTAGAGATCTGGCAGCGCTTCCTCTCGCATAGCCGAGCCACATTTGGCTTAAGGGAGGAGGCAGTTGAGACCCTCAGTAGGGCTTGAAGATGCTCGTCAGTAAGTCTGGACCTGTACTTGGACTTGTTGAAGTTCAAGGTAGAGAAGAGCTTTTCGCACAAGTATGTGCTCCCAAAAAGACACATGGTCCGCTTGAACATTCGGGAAAGCTCAGGGAAGCTGAGAGGCAATTCTCTCAAAAATTGCCCGAGCTTGTCTGCTTTTCCACTCACCTCCCTGAACTTGGCTCTGAGTTCAGAGTTGCACTGCAGGTCAATGAGCTCCATTTGAAGCACAGGGGGGGCATCTTGCAGGGAGAAGGGGTCCGCAAAAATTTGAAATGTGGCTCTGTGTGTCTTGAAGTCTGCAAATCTATGATCAAATTCCTCCTGTAACATCAAAATGGCATCCACATACTTCTCACCACTGAATGGTGTGCCTGCATCCATGAGTGCCTTGCATGCTGGGAAATGGCAAAGGTTTGTTTGAGAAAGCTGGGCTTTCCATAACATAAGTTTCGCAGAGAATGCTCTCACGTTGTCATAGGCAGCACTGACAAGTTGCCCCTGGCCTTGTAACTTCTTGTTCAGTACATTAAGCTCATGTGTAATGTCAACAAGAAAAGCTAAGTCCATGAGCCATTTGGGATCGCTTAGCACGGTAACAGCAACCCATCTTTCTCCATGAAGGCTTTCACTTCCGCTCTCAACTCAAAAAATCTCTTCAATATGTTTCCCCTGCTGAGCCAACGTACCTCGGTGAAGTAGAGTACATCCCCATATTCTGACTCCATTTCCTCTAATAAAGCACGGAACCTTCTGTGCTTTAAGCTCCTGGACCTGATTTGGTTGATGCATTTCACAACTACAGACATCACATTGTCAAACTTCAGGCATTTGCTGCAAAGGGCCTGCTGATGGATAATGCAGTGCAGAGCAATGGCCTCCTCCACACTCTCCTCTTCCGTTTTTTTTTTAACAAGTGCCACCAGTCCATTTTTCCTCCCTGTCATTGATGGCGCTCCATCGGTTGTTATTCCAACAAACCTCTTCCATGGCAAACCGGCATTCTCAATGGCATCACACAGCTGGTGAAATATCTCCTGAGCAGTGGTCTGGCCATGCATTGGAATTACTGTGAGCAACTCCTCTGTGACTTCAAAATTGTCATCAACACCACGGACATAGATTGCGAGCTGGGCAGTGTCGGTGATGTCTGTGGACTCATCAAGAGCGACTGAGTATACACTGAAACGTTTTGCTTTCTCACACAGTTGATCATAAATGTCACTTGACAGGTCAGAAATGCGCTCTGCCACGGTGTTGGCAGAAAGGCTGATGTTGCTAAACTGACCTTTCTTTTCTGGACAGACAATACTTGCAGCCTGTAATATGCACTTTTTGACAAATTCACCTTCTGTGAATGGCTTTCCTGCTTTAGCAATCATCTCACTAACCACGTAGCTAGCTTCGACTGCTGCATCATTCTCTTTGGTTGCTTTCTTAAAGAAATCTTGTTGCCTCAGTAGACATGTTTTAAGATTAGCAACCCGGTTGGCTCTCTCATCTCCATGGTATTTTGCATACTCCTCAGCATGTCTAGTTGTGTAATGACGTTTCAAATTGTACTCTTTGTGCACTGCAACTTTCTCTGTGCAAATAAGACACGTCGGGATGCCCCTGTGCTCAACAAAGAAAAATTGCACTTCCCACTTTTCCTGAAATTGTCTGTGCTCATCACAAATCTTTCTCTTCACTGCAGGCTTTGAAAAAGACATGTTTGGGGCTGTATAATATATATAATTCCACTTGGTGTCGCTGTCGCGTTGAAGTTGAGCCGATGAGTCTTTTCTGCTTCTTTTTCTGTCCTGTGGAACAGCAACTTCCGGGTTCAGACAGCGCGTGAAGCGGGAGCAGCCGCGGGAATTGCGCATGCGCCGCGTGCATATAATGACAAATTCAAACTCGCGGGCCGCGCTAACATTAAACTTTCATATTAAGGCGGGGCCACAAACTATCGTCCCGCGGGCCGCAGTTGGCCCGCGGGCCGCGAGTTTGAGACCCCTGGCATAAGTGCTTCGATTTTCCCACCGAGCATAGGAACAAAAGCATGGCTACAACTCAGTAGCAGTAGATAAAGAAATGGTAATACAACTAAAAGATTACAAAGTAAGTTCCTTAACTTTTCTACGCTTTTCTGTTTTTTTTTTGCTTGTTTTTTAGAGCAGAATAATGAAGACGTTTCATGCATTTTGAGCTGATTGTAATTCATTACAGGATGTGTACGGTTTGCCCTCTTGCCAGCAGGGGGTGCTGTGGTGATGCCACTCTGAATGCATTCTCATCCTTGGTCTTGGTCATGTACTGTCATGTCTATAACACACACACACACACACACTCTTAGACACATACATGCATTCTCAGACATCTGCAGTATCGGTGCTTTTCAGTGTTGTTCAAAAAGTCTGCTTTCCTGTATGCTGTTTATTTAACACTTATTAAATATTAAAACATTCCAGAGCTAAAGAGGTTTCTGCAATTGAAATATGCAATATTTTTTTTATCATGGGCTGCTCTCAATTTGTGTCGAGATAGACATTCCTATGTTTGCCATCTCTTTCTTTTTTAAAGTATTTTTTTTATGGTGAGGTATCCAGACCATACACACACACACAAGTCCATTTTTATGTTAGATATAATATAGTCTTATTTTGAAGGCTTTATTAAATGTTTTTTTATTCATTTTCTAGCACTTCTTAGTCTGGTTCATGTTCACAGATTGTATAATGTTGTCTGTGCATGAACTGGAAGAAGAAGAAGAAGAAGAAGAAGAAGGCTCGCAGCCATTACTGTCCAAACCACTCTCGACTGCTTAGGCTTCAGTTGTGCTTTTGCTCGAAGACCAATTCCTCTGCTTGTGTGTTTTCAGCTGGATATTTTATGCAATGAAGAAATCTTGGGCAAGGACCACACTTTAAAATTTGTTGTCGTGACGAGATGGAGATTTAAGGTAAATATTGTCTATTCACCGCCTAATAATCAGAAAAATCATAGATTACTGTTAATTGCACCATTTTTCTTCATAAGACTTACTGAAGTTTTTAATAGTGGATATTAAATGGAAATAAAACGATAAATATAGGATGTTATTATATGCAAAATATTCATATTAAAGGTATTCAATTGCTTAAATATTTTATTAATCTCAACAATATCAATGTGAATAAACACAATTAAATAACACATCACATTCCAAATGATCAGATTAATCACAGAATACTCTGATTAAACACACATTGTCTTTCTAAGACTGAAGCATTTGTATTAATCACAACAATATTCTATTCTATAGCAGACCTGCAGCAAATGCTGATAAATTAAATCTGATTTATTAATAATATGTAAATATCAGCATCTGAAAAAAACAGATAACAGATCTACAGCAGCTCATGAGCCAATATTAAATCTATTTTTACTTGATATTTACTTTTACATCATATCATATACCATGCAATAACCTGAGGTATATATCTCTTAGTCATGGAGTTTTCATTAAAAGTTCAATTTCTGGAACCTTATGTTTGTTTTGAACTGATATATTCATATTGGAGGAAATCTCATATATATATATATATATATATATATATATATATATATATATATATATATATATATATATATATATATATATATTCAGCTCTGGGGGGAAAAAAAATAAGAGACCGCTTAAAAATTATGAAAACCTTTGGAATATAATCAAGAGGAAGATGGATGATCACAAGCCATCAAACCAAACTGAACTGCTTGAAGTTTTGCTGCAGGAGTGGCATAATGTTATCCAAAAGCAGTGTGTAAGACTGGTGGAGGAGAACATGCTAAGATGCATGAAAACTAATTAAAAAACAGGGTTATTCCACCAAATATTGATTTCAGAATTCTTTTTTTTAGCCATTTCTCATTTTATGCAAATAAAATGACAAAAATGACAAAATTTTTATTTGGATTTGGAGGGAAATGTTGTCTGTAGTTTATAGAACAAAACAACAACGTTCATTTTACTTAAACATATACCTATAACAGCAAAATCAGAGAAACTGATCTAGAAACTGAAGTGGTCTCTTAATTGTTTTCAGAGCTGTATATTTTAAACATTGCAACCATGTAAGTCTGCCACTGAATGTACTGCAGTGAAAGTAAATATTTCCTTTTTCCATTTGCCCTTTTATGGACGTACAGCTGTAATTAGATGTATAACCTTTAAAGAGCAATGCCAAAAAAGCGCGAGCCGCTGAATGCCAGCGCTGGCCGCTCCTGCTGACCTGCCGCTGGCTGCCTTCAATCATGCCTGTATGTGTTTTGTGTGTTGTCTCTCTTCCAGAAATCCCCTCTACTCCTGCATTACAGACCTAAAATGGATTTGCTGTAGTTGGACAAAACTGGTTGTTTTTGGCCCAGTGGCCCAGGACTGTGCAACACAACGCTATTTATGCAGAGACTATCAATGCCCGCACCAAACAGACCCCTGTCCCAGGAGTCGAACCATACACGAGCCAGCAAACAACGAAAACCAGCTCAGTTACTGCTCCACACTGGCGGCTTAGCCAAACAACCACAGGCTTTTTAGTTTTTTTTTTTTTTCTTTTTTTTTTTCCTTCTTTTTCTGTTCGTCCTCTACGTCCTGGATATGTGAAGACTGAGAGACAGAGAAAAAGAGAGAGAGAGCATATATTTATACTTTTGTACAGAAGAGAGAGAGACACACATGGACTCGAGACACTACTGGTGCTCTGTTTACACACACAACAAATGAATCAACTGGACGAGAGATGACCGAACAGTTTTTATACAGAGTGGTGGACGGACGGACGGACGGACGGACGCCTGGGCGGGCGGGCGGGCGGACGGACAGACGGGCACCGCTCCCGCCGGCAGAAGCCTTCCGTCACACTCCTAACCGAAAGGGGAGAAAAGGAGGAGGAGTTCTCTGCTGTTTGCTCTCTTTCAGGTCTACAACAACAGCTCAACACAACACAGGCTCGGGAGCACACACACACAAAATCTAGAGTATCCAACAAGAGACATTATTCCTAAATACAGTTGAGTTGTGAATCGTCTCAGAGCGTTTTTTTCTTTCTCCCTTTTCTTATCGCGTCACTGAAAGTGGAATTGTGAATAGGCAAATTTTGTGTAGTAATTTATGTTCTTTTTACGAGTATTGTACATAAAAATTGTTACAACAGCACGAGAGAAATAAGAGTTGATGAGTGAATAGTAAGAATTGTAAGACTGCGCGAGTGTTTAAGTGTGTGTGTGAGTGTGAGTGCGCGTGTGAGAGACTGTGAATGAAAGATTGTTCAGAAGGGTGCATTTTTAAACTTGTGTATTTCAGTCTGCAGATATGTGATTATATACAGGCAGCGAAAATATAGATTACAAGGCAGAGTCAAATGCTATATTCTTGATGTGTTCCTCAGAGCAGAGGGCCTCGTTTTCTCTCTCTAAAAAGAGAAACCAAGGTGTGGAAACGAAAACGTTACAAATCAGAAGCGATTCTGAAATGACAAAGTGCTTTTAAACCATTCTACCACTCTCCCAAGTTATGAATTAGCAAACTGCAGAGTTATTAAAGTCGTGTAATGATGAATTTTTAACTTAAGGCGTATTAGTCGTGTAAAAATGTAATCACACTCTCTTCAAATGAACCAACTGCCTGCGTTACGGAGCGACGGCCCATTCTGGAGGTATTGGGCTGCCGTTTTCTACGTTTCTATTCATGTGAAGATGGATAAATTTCATTCAAACCTTTTAACATTTTTTTTTTTCAAATAACAGACACAGCGCAGCACAGAAATCAGACTGCATCACTGCATCCGTCCTTAAGGGTGTGAGTTTTTTTTTTATTTTTTTTTTTTATACTTTTTTCACCCAGTCTTGGAACCATATATGCAAAACATAGGCTTTATCATTCAATAAAAACAAAAGAGATGTTTAAAAAGAATAAAGAATAAAAAAAAATAATTGTAGGCCTACGCAGAAGCTTTAGTCCACTCCTCTACAGAACGAATGTATCCTACATGGCCACCCATACCTACAGTTGCACCTCTTTTACGTTTTTTTGCTACCTTTAGTGCCAAAGGCTTAAAAGAACACCCTTCAGGCTTCATGTTGTTATTTTATTCTGTATGGCAAGCTGTGTGGAAGGCAAACGGATATGGAAATGAAAATATCACAATTTGTACAAACAGGATTAACCGTAGCAGTACTGAATCATGAAGAGTATTTAATAATCAGTAAAAAAAAAAAAAACAATGTCTGTCATTTGTCTTTTTTCCTCAAATTAACAATTTCTTAAAATTGTTTGCTTTTAATTTTACTTTTTTAAGCAGAGCCCTCGTTTACGGCACAGACGTAATCCATTCTATTTGAACTTTGCTGAACAAGTTCCACAGCTTTCTCAGGCAGATCTGTCTCGCCTAATAACCATAAATCAAGTTCTAAAGGGCTCTATTTGTATTGTTACCTGCTGAGAGGTTCTTCTCTTTCAGCTCCTCAGTGAAGAAATCTATCTATATATAGAAATATATATCTCAAGATTCAAGAAAGTTTTGATATTAAACTATGTAACTGATTTTTACTAAAACTTTGCCTCTTTTTGGTATTTGAGAGAAGAAGAAAAAAAGCTCCTCTGTAGACGACAAAGTAGTAAAAATATGACGTCTCATAGCTGCTTGTTCCGTCTGTCTACTTTCACACGGGTAAATGCCAAAACCAGCTTGACCAAATCTCATTTCAATATTTGGTTCTCAAAGTTTTACTCATAAGTTACTACACGAGTCTTCATCTTGTGTGTGGGTGTTTTATGATCATGACCTCGCAGTAAAAACCTGTTTTTAAAACTCCTGGACCGTTTTTGATGTCATATAATGTATACAAACAATCTCTGAACATATTGGGAAAAAAAAAAAAAAAAAACTATGTGCTTTATTTTCGTACGTCTTTAGGTCTTATCGGAGCGCATCTTGTTGATTTTGATGCATTTCTGAACAGTCTACACACATTCATTAATTAAGACTGTGAGTGTGCTGGCCATTTTTAACTTGAAAATGAACTGTCCTCATTCCTGATTGAGTTCATGGAGACACACCACACAGTAGCTGTGTTTTAAAGTCTAGGCTGCATTCGAGGTGGGACTGGTCCTTAGTAGTCCAACAAGCTTAACAGTCTAACAAGGCATTGTGGTGACATTGTGTGAATCGTCGTTTCCTCGCATTTTTTGCCCAATTCTCATGGTGCAGCCTCCAATACAAGATGCCTGTGCTGAACATCATCACATTAAAAGAGTGATGTGGGGGAAGAGTGCCATGCTGTCTAATCACCCAGAGAGAATGTTTAGGAAGTCTAATTGTGCTGTCTCGGACTCCGGCTGCTGATGGCAAGCTGCATAATCCGAGATTTGAAATGGTAATCCTTAGATTATAGTGATCATGCCTTCGTCTGCTCAGATACAGAATCATTTTAAAAACTTTAAAATTGAATCCATTTTCTAATGTTTATGCATCCTTCAAATTGAAATGAAAATCTTATATAATATTGACTGCATTTCTCAGCTGTGTATGAAGGGAGAACCTTCAGTTTGGAACAGCCTGGGTGGCCAAGAAATGCATCCCCATCCCAGCAGCTCACCTTAGTTGCAGCCTAGGTTTTGGAACACTGCTAATGTAATGTACTGCTACAAACTGTACTGGAACAAACATATTACTGTGGTTTTATTTCATGCTTTTTTTTTCTCCTTTATCTTTTTTTGTGCCCATCTAGTTCATATGATGTGAGAACAGTTTCTGGGAGTGGTTTTGCGATGGGGTTATTTATTTTATTTTATTTTTATTTTATTTTATTCTCTCTTGGGTTGCTTGCCATGGTGAAGGCTGGTGGTTCTCTCTCTCTCTTTGGCATGAGCTGACAAATGGTGCTAATGTTTTATACACTTGTTATATACAGTATATATATATATATATATATATATATATATATATATATAAATAATCCTTACCTTGGTGCAGATCAGCAGTGAACGGTGAAAGGTGTCGGTGTTTGTCGCTTTTATTGACGTGCTTTGGTGCTCTTGGGTTTCTTTGTAAAAGCTCTTGTTTCTCCAGCCTGTCTGAAAGAAGAGATGCCTCTTTCTTGTTGATTTTTTGTTTGTTTGTTTGTTTCGGTTTGTGTCAGACTGCTGTCCTGGTGTGGGCTGGAAGCAGAACAGAGAGAATAGTAAAGCAGATCTATCAGGACAGCAGCGTCCCTGGCGACACTCTCACAAGAAACGGCATTTCTTACAGAGCTTGACGATTTTGGGAGCTTTTCCAGGTAGCCCGCTCCTCCCAAGCTGCTCTGGATCTAATCACAGTTCCACCTGCCTGCTTCACACCTCATCCTCTGAGCTCGGTTCTCTTTTGAGAAGTGAAGAAGCTTGAATCTTTAGGGCGCCAGGCCTCATTTCTGAAATCACTTCTTAACAGAACAATAGCTATAGCGCTAGTTGCGTGCCTTCGTGAGCCTGTTAGCATCTCTGAACTAGAGTCCTTATATTTGAGTATGGGAACAGATCGATGTTTGCTCAGTCTTATCTGGCCTGCATTGAGATGTCAGGGCTACTCCACTTGACAGGCAGGCTGTAAGAAGCTTACAGGAGCTGCAGGCCGCTGCCCTGGCCGGCAAAGACTGTGTCCACATCCGTATGGTGCCAAGACTGAGACAATAATGACCGGTTGCTTTATTGCTTTCACTGGTGGGTTGGTCTACTTGGCATTGGGCTTGTCTTAAAGGCTCTCTTAAAAAATAAATGTTATAGAGAGTCATTTTCAGTGATTCAATAGAAGGTGGTTTTCCAACCGTTCTCCTGGATAGCTACTGTTCTGTTGGTTATGCCTCCATCCCAAATCAGCTGATACAACAATTCTGAAAACAATAAATACAGTGAATGAATTAAGTAGGAGCGGAAGTCTGGTATAAAGTAGCTCTCCGGGAGCAGGGTAAGACCCACACAAAGAAGAACCACTTATCACTTATAGGTTAAAAATATATCAAGCTTTGGTAAAAGGCTTTGGTAAAGAGCTAGTCTTGATGGTTAAGTTGGTTAAAAAACTGGTCATCCAAGTCAAAAATTAGCCGGCTCTTGACCAACATAGTTTATGTAGAATTTTGAGTTTGCTCATAGCTTGGTCAAACTGATTATTTAGCTTGGTCAAATTTGAAAAAACAACTTAAACAATAAAAAACATACCCTGTGCCAGTCAAGACCTAAGCTACTCCACCATCTTAACCAACTTCACCAGCTTGAGCTTGCAAACGTCTCATCTTTCAGCTAGGGAGTGTATTCTTAATGAAGCCTGGACATGACCCAACCTGGAGACCAAGATTAAGACTGTTTTCAATATACTTGAGCTCCATTTTATTTTCATTTTTCCTAAAACTTCCATCTCCCTCCATCAAACCTCAGTTCTGAAGCAGTTCCACAGTTTAAGGTGCTTTTTCGGTGTGCTTCTCATTAGCGCTGTGTTTCTGTACTGTTTTAACATGCCCTTGCTGACTTTGCCTCAAGTGCGTGGGATTTTCAAAAGGTTAGCTTAAGCAAGCTAATTCCAGCAGTGTTCTGAGATCTCACAGTGTAATGTTAAGAAATGATACAGAATCTTGTTTAGTCTGGCGTAAATTTTTTGCCAGATTTCAAAAGTAAACTATCCTCCCTTTTTTTTTGTTTATCCTCACACTAGCTGTCTGTCCTTTAGCTTGCTTAGCAGGCTATCTGTCAAGCTAGTAGAGTAATGGAATAGTTCTCGTCTCTCACGTCTAACAAAATATCTATAATTTGATTTCCTACTCACACTGAGCTACACTTGTCAAATTAACAGTATAAAAATGTTACATATTTACAATGTTCTCTGACTCATGGCCAGATTTTATTTGTTTAGTAGCTGTGCATCCTTTAGTTTCCTTAGCTTGCCATCAACAAGCTAACAGATTAATCTTAAGGATCTCATCGGTCACATTTAACAAAAGATATGATTTATTGCATAGAACTCGGTCTGAATGTAGGAAATCATATGATATACATATGAAATTGTACATATTTTTTTTTAAAAATTGCATTGCGCTGACATTGCCATGACCAGTTTTTTTTTTTGTGGATTTAATAGCTGCGTAGCCTTTAGCTTGCTTAGCTTGCTATCTATCAAGCTAACAGAGTAATGTAAAGGTTCTCTTACGTCACCTTTAACAAAAAACATCATTTTCTGCATAGAGCTCGGTCTAAAAGGAAGTAAATCATATGATATATGTATCATACGTCTTATTTTTTAATTGCATTGATCTTAACTTAAGACCAGTTTTTTTGGTTGTGTAGCTGTGTAGCCTTTAGCTTCCTTAGCTTGCTATCTATCAAGCTAACAGAGTAATGTAAAGGCCTTCATCGGTCATGTTTAACAAAATGTCCTACATTTAGATTGAGCTCTATGCAGTAAATCAAATAATATACGTATAAAACTATACTTATTTTTAAAAAACAAAGACTGCATTACTCTGACCAGTTTTGACCAGTTTTGTCTGTTATTATCCGGGTTAGAAAAGGGAATTGAATTGCGTCAGATCACAGTAATTTCATTCTTGGCTTGTTATTCTGCTTGGTTTTGTTACTGGGACCCAATTGGGCTTTACAAATGGCCAATATTCCATTTTTGCCCCATTTGCAGTGTACAACCCAGATCACTGACCATATATTTATATGTGGGGCCAACATAAAAACCATGGACAGAACTTTCTGGGACCCAGTTGGGCCATCCATACAGGCCCCACCCACATGGGTATGGTATATCTGGGAGTGGTCTAACTTTTTATTTTTGAAACATAACGAGTTAGCTGAAACTTTATCAGGGCAAGTAAATGAGGGCATGTTAAACACAGTATTGAAATGGAGGTTACTTTTTTCTTCCTTTGTTTTTTTTTTTTAAAGGCTGACCCATACTATTGTGTTTAAGTGTGTGTGTGGGCATGTATTTGAGTGTGTGGCTGTGTGAATTGGATGTGGACAGCGCTTCATGTAATAAGTTAAGGCCAGTTGCCAGCACAACCTTTTGTCATTCTCAAACTGAACACTTTGCTCCCTCTGCTGAGACTGCATCTTCATTTTTCTAGGTTACACTGATTCAAAGGTGCTAATGATTGGCCAGTGACTGCTGGTTGCCAGATCTCTCCAAACAACTCCTTGGTTGTTTTTTGTTTTTTTTGTTTGTTTTTTGACGCTAGTTTTTTTCCCACAGCTGTTCAACTTAACCAGTGGTTAATTGGGATTAACAGACAGCACACTCTTCTTACAAGTTGTGAAAAGGAAGGAATCTTCTTCACAAGTTTGTGTCCTTCAGATATAGCTGGGGTTTTGGGTGTGTGTACGTGTGTGTGTTTGTGTGTGTGTGCTTTTTTTTTCTTTCTCAGAACTTGCATTAAAAGGGGAATAATTTTCAGGAACCAACCTTCACAGTGGCACCTCCCTTTGAGCCATAAATGCTGTTTCCTTTTTTATTTTATTTTTTTTCTGTCCCCAAAACATGTCTGTTTTTAAAATACTATTTATTTATACTGTAAAGACTCCTGCAGTAGCCTGTTTTTTGATAAGAAATGTCATGAGATTTGCTGTCCTTTTGCATATTCATTCATTTGTGTTTTTTTTTATATATATATTACCTTGAACACACAGAGGACTAAAAAAAAAAATGAAAAAGTTTCACAAACAGAATCTCCTTCCTCTCCTCCCTGTCCCTCTGCATGTAGTCTTATCTCGGTAATCCTGTTAGAGCAGGTGAAATGATGTCTGCGTTATTGCTCTTTGGCTACGACGCTCCTGTTGTACTCTTGCGATCAGGTTAGGCTGGGAGAATATCTCATTTCGGCTTTGGCGGTTCGTCTTGTTGGCAAGGAGGAAAAATGTGCAATATACATCTCTCAGATGGTTCCTGGTTTCAGCTCTAGAAACTCCATTGTTTTTGCTTTTCTTTCTGTCAGGTGCTCAGGTCACTAACAGAGTCCTTACAGTCCTCACCACATAGATTCTACGGGTGCCTGTGAGGCTCAGATCACACTAATTTTTTCATTTTCAACACATTGTTTCCTTTACTTTTTATTTTATCCAATTTTTTCTGTTTTTTTTTTTATCTATTTTTTGAGAACTTTGGTGACTTCTGGGGGTAAAACTCTGGCACTTAATGTAGTGCCATTTTTTTTTTTTTGTCTTCATCAATTGTATTATGATTATTTATTGCACATGTAATAAGAATGGTTTCCATGGCTACACCTAAAGGAGTTTTAGTTTAAAACTGGGCTGGAGTTTCTTACAATTTTATGGATGCTTTTGTTGAAAAATCTAAAGTGTGTATTTCATGAATAAATGCCTTAAAAAGAACCTGGTTCAGTTTCCATCATTACCTTCCCCAAGGGTGTGCTGCACAAAAGCTGGGAAAAGTGCAAAAAAAAAATAATCAAAAGTAACCCTGAAATAACAGTGAGAACAAAAACCTCGGGTCACAAAGTCCATTTGAAGTCCATTTACAGTATAAGTGTCTGCAGTAAAAGCTTACGTGCGCAAGTCGACCTGTACTGTGAATGAAATTTGGAGCTCTTGCAAATAAAATAATATGCAGAGCTGGTGAGATTTTCCCTTTTTACTTTTCTTCTCCAAAATGTCACATTTAGGTTGCATTTAAATGTGCAGTACATAACTATTAGCATGTTTATATGAGCATTAGAGTGAAAACATATTGTTTCCTCAAAATCAATTGCACTGCCATGTACACAAAGTAAGATTTTGAATGCCTGAACTTGTTTACCGCCTTTTTTCTTCATAATTTGTAGATTGATCTATTCTTAATTTTTTATTCCTCATCACATATATTTCACAGCTTTACCTGGGTGGTAGGTAAATATTTTTCATCTCTCATCTCATTCTCTTAAACATCCATATTAAATATACTGTTTGTAAGACATTATTCAATGGGTATTCTTTTGTATATGCAAATAGAGTGTCCACGGGTGCAAGAGCTTAAGCTATTTTGAAAGAAAACATAATTTAGGATAATGTGATTTAGACTCCTGTGTAACTGGAAATCCTGAGAATATGATACAGTATGGTGTTATGTTGTAACAAGCTGTTTTTTTGTTAAACCTCACTGAAAATGAAATATCTTTGCTCTGTTTTCTTGCCATTAATCTGACCCTTTAAGTGAACTAAAATGACAGTTCACTGGAACATCCCTACTGGAATGAGATAAAGGGGGCAGGAGTCAGCGTGCCTACAATTGGTAAGACCACCATTGTGGTTGTAAGAAAGCATTCAGCACAATGGCTCTGGCGGTTGTGTCGTCTGAAACACGTCTTTCACTCTGGTATAACGAAACACTAGAGAAACAAACAGCTGCGTTGTGCAGCGCTGCTGTAGGAATGGGCCGCTGAGGGGTTTGCCAGAGTGGAAATGAGTGTTTGAGATGCAGAGTGAGGTAATGAGGCCGTGATGCTCTCTTTCTTTCTCCCATTTCACTTCTGACCATTTCATCTGCAGATGCCACAATAGCTCGGGTCTAATGAAGCAGGGAGAACAAATAGTGCTCTTCATTCCTGCTGTTTTATTTGGTTGCTGGCTCGAACAGCCTCGCTGCTCCTTCTTCTACAAATAAACTTTGGGATGTTGTTAGAAGAACAGCGCTTTTTCTAAGGCTGAGCTTTTACAGTAAACATGCAAGCAGAAACATGAATGTTAGAAACAGCTCTTTGGTGTTTCTGCTGTTTATAACTACAGGAACAAGTATCTTTTTTTACACCTGCTCACTTTTTATAGCTGGTATCTGGATTGTATCTTTGTAAGATTTTACCCACATATGTTTATAGGTAGTTAAATCTGTTTTGGGTTAGTCTGGCTGGGATTTGATCGCTGTATTGCTCACTGTCCAATTTTTTTTTGTGGTTGCTGAACGTGTTTTGGAGAGATTGAGGTGTTTATGCTGCTATAACAAGGCACAAATTCATCAATTTGTCTGGTAGGGTTGTTGGATGTAATTGTGCTGTATATTTTCACAATAATTAATGAAAAAAATTTTTTTTGCCTGCAATAAGAGCTCAATTCCACGTTCTTACCAGAGAGGTCTCTAAATGATTTAAACCTATTGGCCTCTTAAAGCAACATTATTTGCCATTTCTACCTTAAAATAACAGCTTTGAAATGACTGATGTATGGCGTCACATCAATGTCAAAAGTCGGGGGCACAAAAATACCAGGTGAAAAAAGGGTGGTTTTGACAGTTTGGGGGCGGAGTCAGGTTCACCTCTCTCAGCGAATGTTATTGGTCGACACCTTCAGGGTTTGTGATGGAGCGCCTACTACGAACAGCCGGAGGAGGGCAAGAAAGAAAAGAAAAATGAAGTGATATTTTGTTGTTGTTTTTTTGCTGCTGAGTTTCATGTTTGCGTTCGCGAGAATTAAATTTACACACACAAAATTTTAAAACACCCAGGTAATTTTTTTTACCTGGTATTTTTGCGGCCCCAATTTTTAACATTGATGTGACGCCATAGTGATGCTCCTTTGACCTGTTACAGGGACAATAGCTAAAATTCCCTATAACTCCATTGCCACTCAAAGACTTGTTGCTAAATGCTAACTGCTATAATGAAAAAACAGACCCAGTCCTGATACAAACAGCCAGCTTCATTTTCATATGTCTGCCTTTCTCAGATGTTGTGCAAAGGCTTGTCGACAGGGTGGAGGACCAATAGCCTGGTGGCTGCAGGAGAGATGGTAGATGACCTTCTAGAAAAGACCCCAGGTTTTACCAGTAAACACAGAGCAGAAGCTCAGTCACAGGAGTGTTACTCTAGCATTCCAACACTGTGACAGCTGTTAGCGTCACAGGATACAGTGCACCCTTTCCTGGAATTTTAATGCCAATGAGATGCACGATAATGCCTAAAGCAATCTGTTGAGCAGAGTTGCATCATTTCATTATAGGAATCCGTCGTTTGTATTGGAGGTCTGTATACAGAATAAGATCTCTAGGGAAATATACGCTGATAAAATATCAAATAAGGCTATAAAAGTTAATTGTGTAATTATTGTTTTGTTATCATTGCATTAATACTACACAAGGTGGGTGAAGATTAGCACATGCCTCCTCTCATACATGTGAAGTCAGCCACCGCCTCTTTTTGAACTGATGCTTACCAAGTAGCATCACAGTGTGTTTAGAGGAAGCGCAGCGACTCGGTTCCGATACACAGATGCCTTATTTTGATCAACATCACCCTTTGGAGTGATGAGGGGAAATGGTGCTGAAATTTTCCCTACTCTACTGCTATTGCACATGAATATTCTCTGAAATATACAGCTTGCTAATACTGTGGTGTTTAGCAGCTGTGCTGAACCAGTCCCTGAAGGCCAGTATTTTGTCGAGACGAGTGTTTTACCTACCCAAATTTAACTTATAGAGGCATTGGCCATTAGCTAATGAGCTGAATCAGGTGTATTAGGTCCTCAGGGGCCCCCAAACAGGCTGCAGCTTTGCTCTATAAATTTTTCTTAGGGGTTTGAGGCAAAATGTGTTCCGTCTGGAGGTTGCTGAGGACTGAGGTCTGAAAAATTCTGTCTGTGTTTAAAAAAAAGAAAAAGAAAAGGACTAAAAATTACTGTTTTGTTTACAATGTCTATTAACTCTATATTCATAATGCATTATGTGGGATACATAAAACCTTATAGTGATTGTCATGATTGTCATAAGCTTGTATAATAACTTTCATGTACTAACAGCAACACACAGTACCAGTCTTTTTATATAAAAATATATTTAGAGCATTTGTTTGCAAAGAAATTTAAATAGCTGAAATAACCAAAAAAGATACAGAGCTTTCAGACCTCAAATAATGCAAAGAAAACTAATTATAAAGTTTTAAGAGTTCAGAAATCAATATTTAGTGGAGTAACCCTGTTTTTAATTACAGTTTTCATGCATCTTGGCATGTTCCCCTCCACCAGTCTTACACACTGCTTTTGGATAACTTTATGCCTGCACTCCTGGTGCAAAAATTCAAGCTGTTTAGTTTGGTTTGATAGCTTGTGATCATCTATCTTCCTCTTGATTATATTCCAGAGGTTTTCAATTTGGTCAATTCTGTATGTTCATGGTAAGGACCAGAACATTGAATATACTGGCCATAACCCATTTTCAAACCTCTCTTTGACATCTTTCACATTGGAAGATCCTTCTACGATGCAGAGCTGAGAAATGCAGCTTTTCTATTAATTCATTTTTATTTTTATGTCAAAAAGCAGCCCTAACATGTCATGATGAGCAGTCTGTATATTGCATGAGTAACTGACATATGATATAATATTCATATAGAACTCAACAAAATTCCTCTGAAGCATCTTCAGCTTCTGTGTCTTTTCCTTCAGGCTAGCCATTAGGCATGACATGCTTCATCTGGTTGCCATAAGCAACCTGTTCTGTGACCCTATGCCTTTCCCGGCTGTCACCAGGTCCTATCCAGTAATATATGCGCCATGTCCTGCTGTCACAGCTAGCGCTGCAGCCTGTCTTCGGCTTCAGACAGTGAGTGCTCCTGCAAGCTAAGCACGCTGGGGCTCGATGCTAATGTAGGTGAAGAGTCATGGATGTGGGTGTGGTGGATTATTCAGTTAGCAGGTGATGCTTATTTGACTTCCAATGAATAATAATATATATCAGCCGTGTCTCCCTTTTGACAGAAATCACTGTTTAGTGCTTTTTTTTTAAGTGCTTTCAGGATTTTTTCAGGATATATGTCTACAGTGCTATTAAATTGTATTATTTCTATAGTATAGATTCTATTGTTTTTGCTTTTTTTAACATACTTACATTTTTTAAATTAACAAATAGATTTTTATATCAGACAAATATAACCTAAGTAAATATAAAAAAGCTGTTTTTAAAGCTGATGTCTGTAAGTTTGGGGATTTAGGGCCCTCTCTGGTGAGAAATTATATATAGGTAATTGCACCGAGCATTCAGAAGAATCATTTTAAAGTGGGCAGGTGTGATGCGGTCTCCTTTCAGAGCGGATGAATCCGATTCCAGGTTATGTTCAGTCAGAGAGAGAGAGAGAGCTCAGTCAGAATCTTCTCTTCAACTACACACTTTGTTTTAATATGAGTGAATGAGCTACTGAGCTCTACTGAGTTTCCTCTTCTGAAGTCTCCATTGCTCCACCAGCCGCTCGCGTTCAGTAAAACTGAGCCGGATCCTCTTTTAAAGGCTGTACGTGTGACGTAAGTACGTGAAGACGTGTGACTTGGCCAGAATAAGTTTTTAGAATGAATATATTAGGCTTAGAAGGGATGGTCGTTTTAGCACACTGATACCATTAAACACAATATTTTATTCCTTCTCCACTCAGAAATGCTTCTGCTTTCAGTTTAGAAACAAAATAATACAGACTGCCACTTTAAATGATAATTTAATTTATTAAGTAAACAAATCTTTCAAAACCAACCTGGTCCTGTGTGAATTCCCCATAAACCAAATACCCTTTGCCACCTTTGACTAAAACAACTGCAATCAAGCTTTACAGGAAATTTGGCCCACTCTTCTTTGCAGAATGGTTTAAATTTAGCCACATTAGAGTCATGCCTCAGCATCTTAATCAGACTTGGATCATTGTCCTGCTGCAGAACCCAAGTACGCTTGAGCTTGAGGTCACAAACTGATGGCTGGACATTCTCCTTCAGGATGTTCTGGTAGATAACAGAATGTATGGATCCATCAATCACATAATTAAACAAGTGGTCCAGGTCCTGAAGCAGCAAAGCAGCCACAGATCATCACACTACCGCCACCATGATTAACTTACAGTATGATGTTCTTTTTTTATTTATTATATGTGATTTTACTTTTTCTATATGATAAGGGATTATTTGTCATGCTAGAAAAAATAAGTTTGTGTGTATGTGATAGATTCTCCACAACTATGATGTTTCTGATTCAGTGTTTTTTTTTTTTTTTTGTTCAAGAGTCTTTTGGGATCCTGTTCAAACATTAAAAGGGAGCTCCTCCAATCAGCTTTTATCACCATTATTCTATAATCTGACACCAACAAAAAATTGCTAAATGTAAAGAGTTTTTATTGCAGAACTTAAAAAAAACTTTAGTATTTTAAATACATAAACATTAGATTCAAATATGTTAATACATATAATAAAGGTATTTAAATAATTTTAGGTAAAAAAAATAACTTTAATCAAAAAAGCTTTAATAATTTTGCTCTGCTAAAGAACTGTCAGTGTTTACAGTGCTATGGAAAACATTGGTGCTGTATATACATGTGCACATGACTAAATAAATATACATGTATTACAAATACAGCATCTTATGATTAAAAGCAATCAATTTAGATCAATTATAAGTGTATTTCCTCACAGTCAAGGCTAGACCTGCAGCATTCCACTATTTATCATTGTATTTAATCATTATTGTTGTCTCCAGTCACCACTATTTTACATTTTACCTTATTTTTTTCCACTCTCAGAGGATATTTCCAGACATCCCAAGTTGCAAAAGTTGATTTCAGGGAGGTTATCCTGGTTTTTAAGTACGCCACATGCAACGAATGTGAGTGCAGTCAGTCAGTCAGGGGCCTTCTAAGGAAGGTCAGTTCTCTCCTACTTCCACTGCAGATTTTTCACATTGCTGCTGCTCTAGTTTTAAATTTGTAAGCCCTCAGCGCCCCCCACTGGCCTGGAGGCCCAAACAGTTGCCTACCTTCCCTGCTGGCAAGCAGCATTTCTGTTTGAAGCTTCTATAAGAGCTTTCTGTAGGTCCACTCAATGTGTAGACAGACACACTTCACACATGTGAATCAATACTATGAGAATTGAGTCAAGTGGCAGCAGTTCACACTTTCTGGGTTCCAGTTCACAGCCCTTATATGAGCAGCCTTATATGTTTGACCTTTACCTCAGAATACCGCAATGTACCGTATCTGTCCTCAGATGTACACCATATATGTGGAAATTGCCTTCAGAGCTCACGTTTCCTTCACTCCCCTCTAACATCTATCAGGACCCTCGAACCTTTGATGGATTCCCAGTGCAATCTACACCTCCTCTGCCGTCCCCTGTGGAGGGAGGTGGTGTGAGGGTGGACATGTTGGAGCGTGCCTTCCTCGAGTCTTCTTCACAAAAACATCCTATTGTAGTATCTTGTCTTGCCTAAATTAGAAGGCATTGCTTGTTTTTATACATCTAATATGAAACAAATTCAAAAATTTGAGTAGTGTGTTGGAGAATCCTGCTAAAAGCATCTCCTCTGACTATTACTTGGTTGTACTACCATTTCTTTCTTGTTTTTACAGTCAGTGTTGTGTCTCAAGCTTCCAGGTGGCTTAGTTTGAAGTTCTCTCTTACAAAAACCTCGCATAAACACAGTTTATGTTAGGCTGTGTTCAGTGGCGGATCTAGAAAAATATTTACGGGGTGGCAAGAGGGGGGCAGGAATTTTTGTGGGGTAGCAACCAATGATGTCAGTACTTAGTACTTAGTAACGCGTCACTCTAATCTGACCCTTTTTTCAGTAACGAGTAATCTAACGTGTTACTATTTCCAATTCAGTAATTAGATTAAAGTTACTTATTTAAGTCACTGTGCGTTACTCTCTCTCCACCTCACACACTCACACACACACACACCATGGTCCCTTCCCCATCCCCATCCTCCGCTCTCCCCCATTAATCACACGCGTCTCGCTTCTGTTAATGAGGTACAACCATTGGTTTACTCACCGCACTCCCCTGTCTCTCTCTCTCACGCTTGGCGTGTCTTTAGTTTCCGCCGTTCTCGTTTTTCTGCCAGTTCTCGGGCTCCCTATCTCTTTATAAAGGCGTTTTTTCCTGGCCGCGTCCCAATTCACTAGCCAGGCCAGCCGTCTGCACAGATCTGATTGGCCGAGGAGAGTGTTTGAAGATTTTACACCACACGTGATTGGTCTGGGAGTTTACTGTGCCGCAGAGCGTGTATACCGCAACAAGACAAGAAAGGTTCCGGTGCTTTATATGAACTCTGTCAAAATTAAATCTTTTTCAGTAGTTTATTGGTTTGGGTCCGCATTGGACAACGTCTGGGTCCGGACCCGGACCGCAGTCTGCAAATATGTAATCCCTGGTCTAGACCATATACACGGTTTTGTTTTATAAAACCACTCCTTGCTGCCCTGCAGAGAACAACAGGTTCAATGTTCAGTTTTACAGTGTTAAATATATCAGGTCAAGAAAGAATTTCTTTATTTTATTATTTTTTTTATAAAAACAAGTATTTATGTTAAGTGAAATCAAGAAAGACCATATTTTATTTTTTATAAAAAAAATATATTTTTTCAGGAAATAGTTCAACTTTAAATGTCTAGAGATACATTGTTGTTGTTAAAAATGCATTTTCCAATAAAGGGAGTATTGGCAAAACTGGTTATAATTTTTATGTTAAGGCGGCGGGAGGTGGTGTCTGCAGCTGTTACTTTTAAAATCAAGTAATCCATAAAGTAACTAAGTTACTTTTTAAAGGAATAATCAGTAATTGGATTACTTTTTCAAAGTAACTATACCATCACTGTTAGCAACATACGTCAGGGGTCTGTGTGTGTAAGTGTGTGTATGCAGCCCGAGTGCTAGTTTTAGCCTGTTAGCTTGTTATCTTGCTAGCCTGTTGTTATTTTGGCGTGGTTACAGCTGATAGAAACCATTGTAAATTTCAGCATTAAAGCGATGTCTGTAAACATCTTTCTCATCCATCCTTTCAATGTGTACAGCCAGACGCTACAATGTTTTTTATTAAGGAAAATGATAAAAATAGTAAAGCACAGTTACTTGAATATTATAATATAATATAATAACTTTAATATAATTACTGGATTGGAAATAGTAACACTATAGATTACTCGTACTAGAAAAATGTGCAGATTAGAGTATGCGTTACTAAGTAACTGACAATTCTGGACCTAGCAAACAATACATTTTATAGTTAGCAAAATAAGATTTTTATAAGCTTTAAATCAGCATCACAACTATACTAGCACCGGGCTTTCATTATAATGTATTGTATTATAATTTACTGCAGTTACTGCTGGAGATTCGCTCTCGTAAATGTAGAATAACTTTTCTTTTAATTCTGGGGTGGCAGCAGGGGTGGCAAGGATTTTTTTTGGGTGGCAGCTGCCATGTGCAATATGATTAAAAATTTAGATTCAAACTTCAGTCCAGATCATGAAGTCCTAATCAATAGAAAAGTGCAATGAGATTGAAAAATCCAGATTTTTCCATTTGTATTCAAAACTAATACATATCATTGCAATATGCCTATTAATAAAATGTTTGCAGAGCTTAAATACAATATAACAACTATATTAGACACATTTACTACAACATTTTTTTTACTCCACAGAAATCATTAGCTCTCCCTCTGTGAAGCCAAAGCCTTGAAAGTTCCCCACTGCTTTCCATTTGTTTCATTACTGTTTGTTTCATGGCTGTTTTTTTTTTTTTTTTTTTACTTTTTTCTTTCTTCTTATTTCTGCGTTTGAGCTTTTCTGCTTCAGTGACACAAATATAAGCCCTTATTATCTATTTGGATCAAATCTATTGACAAGTGCTTCCAGTAAGATAGCAGCTAACCTGAAGCGTAGGCCGCCTTCAGATTTCAGCTGCAGTTCTAAAGAAGCTGCTCCCTTAGGAGCCAAAACTCATTCCATTTCATAGCAAAGCAGCCAAGCCGTTCCCTTTTAACTCCCTAATCTTCTCTGGAGCCGTCTTTTAAGAGGCCGCTCTGAAAGAAAAGACATCAGCATTAAGGCAGCAGCTTCACTGTTTGCCGCCATTGATTCTCCGATCTTAACAACTCATTATTGATCTGTGTGTTTGTGACCCTTTGCTGTGACCTGTACTTCCTGCCTGTGCTTTTAAAGCAATTTACTCCAGTGACTGGCTTCCAAAACTCTCTTTTTTTTTCCATCTCTCACTTTGTGCCTGTCCTCTTGTCTTTCTCTCTCGCTCTCTCCTTCACTCGTTCAGCCATCTAAGATGATGAAGACACTCCGAGGCAATTTATCTGACAGGCTGCCCCTCGACCGTTGACCAGCAAACGCGACCTACAGAGTGAAAGCCCCTGACATTTCACTTCCTTTTTTCTTGGTGTGACTGAGGACTTTTCATTTTCACCTGCACTCCTGGGAGACTGGGCAGTTTTGTCTTTTGGAACAGAGCTAAAATCCCAAAGAGCACCCAAGAGCCAGAGTAAAGAAAAGCACAGAGTCACTCTAGTCTTTAAACTACTTTTGAAACTCTGCTACTAAGGGTCTCTTTTTTTTGGTCTTGGTCCCGAACTGTTTGAATAAAATGGCGCTTTATACTTTCCTCTATTTCCACTGACTGAAACCCCAAAAGCGCTGTGGATAACGACTGAACTACCCTCTACCCTCCGTCTCTTTGTGTACTGCTGTGTGGAATGAATACAAAAGAGTAATGTCAGTCAGAGAGAGGACGAG
The DNA here is from genome assembly GCF_023375975.1 of Astyanax mexicanus. Taxonomy (NCBI): domain Eukaryota; kingdom Metazoa; phylum Chordata; class Actinopteri; order Characiformes; family Acestrorhamphidae; genus Astyanax; species Astyanax mexicanus. The sequence goes on along the minus strand of NC_064409.1, from coordinate 65,321,865 downwards.
GCCAGATTCATTAAGCGGCTGGGCATGAAGGTGCTGTCACTTGATCAGATTTCACGACAAGCACACAAAATAACCATGTGTAAAAGGCTGGAGGTTAGAACCAAGAATAACAGCTCCCTCATTAGCACTCTTGTAAATACAGACTTTGTTCTTTATATTTTAATCATTTACTTGTGTCCAAAAAAAAAACAACAACTTCCAACCAGAGGCTCTGGGAGCAGCTCTCTCCTGGATACTTAAACTTTAAAGCTCTAGCACAGGGGTGTCCAAACTACGGCCCGCGGGCCATTTGCGGCCCGTTTCCTTTTTTGGAGCGGCCCGCGAGGTATTTTAGAAATAAAATGAAAGTTGACCCGCTGTTAAGCAGGTTTTTATAATGTGAGTCTCAAGGTTTGAACGCTAGGTGTCAGAAACGGGCAAAGAGTCTAAAAGCGGAGAGAGTGCGCATTTCTAGCGCAGAATATCGGGCCAAAGTGTCTAAAAGCGGAGAGGGTGCGCATTTCTAGCACAGAAAAACGGGGCAAAAGAGTCTAAAAGCGGAGAGGGTGGGCATTTCTAGCGCAGAAAATCGGGCCAAAGTGTCTAAAAGCGGAGAGGGTGGGCATTTCTAGCGCAGAAAATCGGGCCAAAGTGTCTAAAAGCGGAGAGGGTGCGCATTTCTAGCACAGAAAAACGGGGCAAAAGAGTCTAAAAGCGGAGAGGGTGCACATTTCTAGCGCAGAAAATCGGGCCAAAGTGTCTAAAAGCGGAGAGAGTGCGCATTTCTAGCGCAGAAAAACGGGCCAAAGAGTCTAAAAGCGGAGAGGGTGCGCATTTCTAGCGCAGAAAAACGGGCCAAAGAGTCTAAAAGCGGAGAGGGTGGGCATTTCTAGCGCAGAAAATCGGGCCAAAGTGTCTAAAAGCGGAGAGAGTGCGCATTTCTAGCGCAGAAAAACGGGCCAAAGAGTCTAAAAGCAGAGAGGGTGCGCATTTCTAGCGCAGAAAAACGGGCCAAAAAGTGTCTAAAAGCAGAGAGAGTGCGCATTTCTAGCGCAGAAAAACAGAGTCTAAAAGTTGCCGTAATTAAGGAGTTTAATATTAAGAGACATCATGAAATTAAACATCAATTTGAAAAATCTTAGTTTACACAACACTGTCAAAAATAAAGATAGCAAGTCAAGTAAAATGGTGTGTAAATGAAATAATCAAAAAAGTATTATTTAAATTAGTATATTTCATTATTTGTTTTATTACAGAGTGTGGCCTGTGACTTCAAATATATTTCTCCTTCTGGCCCCCAACAAAAAAAGTTTGGACACCCGTGCTGTAGCAGCTCTAGAGCAGACGCTGCTACGTCTTTAGTCTCAGGTTTCTCTCCGTTGCTCATTGGATCCTGAAGCTTTTATTTCTTGTTTTATTTCTTCTCTCTTTTATTATTTATTTTTACTTTGCTATCATAATGACGGGAAAAGTACACCTTGCGTGACTCAAAATGCACAAAAGGCATGTACTAATTCTCTTAATTAGTACTGGGTGTGTTTTGGGAAAACCGTGCAATAAACCAATCAGCATAACACTTGCCCTTCCCTTAAAGAGCCAGGTGCGCTCTGACTTTGGCGCATTGATATTTTAGAGGCGCAGCTACCAGAATGTGTCTAATACTTTTCAGCAGAACAAACTGCAAGAAAAAACAGTGAGTGACTTCTCTCTTTTATTTTATTTTTAATAGTTACTTTTGAATTATTACTTTTTAACTTATTTTAATTTGTTTATTTTATTTTTTATTTTTTTCCATTGTGCTATGTAAAAGTTAGTTTTAGCTTATTTTTTAGTGTTTTTTTTATTAACTTGACCATTCATAATGGTGATGACATCATTACCTTTAGAACACTCGACTAAAATCATAATGCTGATGATATACAAACATTCTATAGCAGTTCAGTCTACTTACACAGTAATAATGTGTCTAAACACAATATAGACAAACCCAGTCAATTACCATTCAAGCCTAATTCTGGGCCCCTTCAAGGGCCATACATATCATTTTTATAAACATTTTGATCACTGTTTACAATGCCTTATGAATGCATTATAATGTGTTATTAGTATGTTTATAGAGTCTAATAGACATACAGTACACCATTCATAGAAAGTGTTACTGATTTATCTCTGCGGTATCATTGGAAGTTCTGTATTTAACTACGTTCTATTTGCTTGTTACAATTCTTTTCGTTTTGGGAAAGTACTTCCAATATTGACTGAACAGATGGAGATGTGGTGGAGTTATGGAGCATTGAGGAGTGATACATAAAGACTAGGTTCTGGTCCAGAGAGGCACATAATATACACGTGATGATGCAATATCTAAAGTGATTTATATTTTTTAGATCAAATATTTTAACAAAGTTAAATATTTCAATTTGAAATATTTGTAAGGAGATTCTACAGGGTGTGGAAACAAAAATCAAACCCTATCAAACCTTCATTTGTCCCATTAGCACAAACCTAGAGAGCACAGGTCTCTTCTGAATGAAGCTTCTAAATGATGCTAATGATAATACAAGTAAAATATTTGGAAGTGAGGTCTAAGTAATAAGCATGAACTTCTTTTTCAAACAATTTCCATTTTAAATCACTTGCCAGCAGGCCTGAGGTCAGCCTCCAGCTCATTAATTCAGCTGACAATCCTGCACCGCTGCCCTCTGATCAGCTAACTATTTGCCATCTGTCCTTTAGTGATGAATTGCAGAAAGTTCACAGTCTGGAAAGAGAAAATCTTAAAAGGAGAGTGAACTTCCAGCACGATGAACACACTCCACTCACTTCAAGGCTCTGCAAAGCTCGTCTGACTGACTGCTGCAGAAACTCCTCGAGATGAGTGTGTTCAATTGTGCGCCGCTGAGTTCTGAGCACAAGTCTTACACTTCATTGTAATGTTATCTCTCCCCACCAGCAAAAATCCTCACATCAAAAATCTTTTATGCATATTTACATGACAGATTTAGAACAGGCCACAAAAAACACAGAAATTCTGCACTGACAAAAGTAATGACCTGAATCTACATGTTTTTTGGGTGGAGCAGTGAAACCATAGGTAATTCTCCAGGTGTTCTGCCCCTCCATCTCCTGGTATATCAATTGGCAGTGTTGAATTGGTCCCTAAATATGATTGTGTGAGTGGATGGTTGTTTGTGGTATCGTGTGATGGACTGGTCCCTAGCCAGGGAGTATTTCTACTTTGCCCAAGTGATTCCAAGTAGACCTGAACACACTATGACTCTAACCAGGAGGAAGTGGATAAGAAGATTGAAGAATATATGGTTCATATGATATCACATTTTTTTTCGTTAACTTAATTAAATGGCAGTAATGTGAATGTGAATTATTTGAATATACAGGGGTTGACAATGAAACTGAAACACCTGGTTTTAGACCACAATAATTTATTGTCCTGACGGACATTTCTGGTGGAAACAGGAGAGTTGAGGTGCACATTGAATTCTGTCGTGGTTTTATGTTTTTTTGTGGATACAATCCGGTTTAGCACCCGAACATCCCTTTCAGACAGCTTCCTCTTGCATCCACAGTTAATCCTGTTGGATGTGGTTCGTCCTTCTTGGTGGTATGCTGACATTACCCTGGATACCGTGGCTCTTGATACATCACAAAGACTTGCTGTCATGGTCACAGATGCTCCAGCAAGTCCAGCACCAACAATTTGTCCTCTTTTGAACTCTGGTATGTCACCCATAATGTTGTGTGCATTACAATATTTTGAGTAAAACTGTGCTCTTACCCTGCTAATTGAACTCTGCTCTTACTGGTGCAATGTGCAATTAATGAAGACTGGCCACCAGGCTGCTCCAATTAGCCATGAAACCTCCCACACTGAAATGACAAGTGTTTCAGTTTTATTGTCCAACCCCTGTACGTATACAGTTGTGTTCAAAAGTTTACATACCCTGACAGAATTCTTTTCAGAGAATAAGAATGATAACAAAAAAACACTTTTTTCCACTCTTGTTTAGTGGTTGAGTGCAGCATTGCTGATTAGCATCACAGCGCGCTCGGAGGAAAGCGCAGCGGCTCAGTTCCGATACAGCAGCTCAAAGACGCCTTGTGGTGAACAATATCACCCTTTGGAGTGATGAGGAGAAAGAGCGCCATCTACCCAAGGCCAATTGTGCTCTCTCAGGGCTCCGGTACCAGATGTCAAGCTACATGGACAGGATTCGAACCGGCATACAATCTCCTGATACAACTGTATATTTCATTCATGTCTTCTATACCTGCTATGGTATGATCCCACTATAATCAGGTCAGTCATTTAAAAATGTTTCCACACCATTCATTATGTGATGGGTTGCAAAATCACAAAGTTATTGAAAAAAGGTTTTTGTGGTATACGTGTATACATACCCACAGCTCCGTCACTGTGGATTTGACATGGCCATTGATTTTCACATTGCAAGGGACTCAGTGGACACTTTGAAAACTGATTTGAGAGTCCAGACCATTCAGCCTGAGACACATCTATACAAATTCGATTGAAATCTCATTTCAAACCTCCTCCAAGTGTGAAAAAATCTGCATATTTCCAAAAGACAATCTAAAATCAATCTGGATAAAATCTGAACATATCAAAAATTGGATTTGGGCTGGCAATCTGAACATTGCCTTGGTAATATACCATTCTTCAGGGTTCACTTCCATCCAAAATCAGCCTATTAAACACTTGTCAAGTTAGTAATTACATGGATCATGCGGGATGAAATAAAGTTGGAACTGAAGCCTGGGGGAGGTTAATACTGCTTTCGATCCTCCTGTGACTTTAAAAGTCTGCCTTTTATTGCTTTGTGATGAAATAAAATGCATGATCAGGAGCTTAAAATTTGTTGCATCATTATTTACATTATTACCCTTACTATCCAATCACTATCTGATATATAGTCGACTACAAGATCTAAACACAATAATTTGTGGTCAGTTTTTGACCATAATAATCCTGTTAACCAAATATTATTAGTCTTGAATCTCCTTCCCAAGTCTTTTGCAGTCACCACCAGAATTTTTTTCCAGGATAGCCCTGTATTTAGCACCATCCATCTTCTCATCATCGCTGACCAGCTTCCCTGTCTCTGGTGAAGAAAAGCATCTCTACAGCATGATGCTGCCACCATCATGTTTTACAGTGGGGATGGTGTGTTCAGGATGATGAGCAGTGTTACTTTTCTGCCACACAGAGCACTTTGTATTTAGCCCAAATAAATCAATTTTGGCATCATCTGACCACAGCACCTTTTTTCACATGTTTTCTGTACAAACATCACTTCTTATGTTTTTCTTTCAATAGTGGTTTTCTTTTTGCCACTCTTCTATAAAGGTCAGGTTTGTGGAGTGCATGTCTTATAGTCAACAGCCAACAGATTCTCTCACCTGAGCTGTGGATCTCTGCAGCTCCTTCAGAGTGACCATGGGCAGTTTTGGATGATGGATTGAACAGTGCTCCTCGGGGTGCTTAAAGTTTGGGATATGTTTTTATAACCTAACCCTGCTTTAAACTTCTTCTCCACAACTTTTTCTCTGACCTGTCTGGTGAGTTCCTTGGTCTTTATGATGCTGTTTGTTCACTAGTGTTCTCTGAAAAACAACTGAGGTCAATACAAAACAGAAGTATTTATACTATCACACACAGCTGGACTTTATTAAAGTATTCAGTGACTTCTAAAGGCAGTTGACTGCACTGGATTTTATTTAGGGAGTTCAGAGTATATACAGAGTGAATACTTTTGCATGTTTTATAAAAAAAATTAAACAATGTATAATTTTAATTTCACTTCACAATTATGCGCTACTTCTTGTTGGTTTATAACAGAGACTGTAAGAAAAGATGGACGTCGTGTCGCCGTTCCCATTCATTCAATGAAAATGAAGTCAAAATCTTCCTCCATGTTGCCGATCCTGATACCCGAGTCTGTGCAGTAGAGACCAGAGGAGGGAGAAAGACTGTGTAGAGACCGCCTACTCATTTAAATAAACCCCTGAGGGCTGCCTCGCGGTCACAGACTGCAGAGCGGGGCGGAGCCGAGCTGACGGTCTGTTACTGGTCCCGCCCATAACCAGCCCTTTTACAATAACCACACCTTTTTTGAATAGAGCTGAATAACGTTTTAAAAAAACAAATTCTGTGGGGATATAAAAATTTGACAATATAAGCAGAGGTTACACTAGCTGCTGCATTTAAATAAAGGAGGTAGAATTACAGTATATTAGAAAAAAACGTGATTGAAAGTTGTCTGTTTTGCCATTGAAACCTATGGGGATGGGTGGAGTTACACAGCTTTCTGTAACCGAACAGCAGGGGGCGCCCGACCTGTGGTGGCTTCACTTTTGAGAGACGATGCTCTGTCCAGCTATACACAGTATATGGTTTATAACTTAAAATTTCTATAAAATACATGTAAGTTTGTGGTTGTAAGGTGACAAAATTTTTGAATATTTTTGCATTATTGGTATTTAGGTAAAAGTAAAGTTTGAGCTGTCTACCCTGTCGTGGTTAAATATCAAGGTAATACAAATAATTTAAAAGAAATCACAGTGCATCACAGAAACAGAGCAAGATCATCATATCATTTTAACATGTTTACACTCTAGATCAACCACGTTTTCATCAAATACCAATTTTTATTCAAATGGTCCACCCTGTTTTACAGCTTGTCTTGATGGGATAAAGACATGCATGACACTGATTAAGCTGGGAAAATATGATTTCTGTGTAATATGAAGTCATATTACATATAAATGCAATACATAGTTAAAAGAATGCAGTTTTGTGGGTGAAAAGGCACAGTATGTTCTGATATTGACCCACAACTGAAATAGTACAGTTGTAAGCTTCATGGAAATCAAGGGAAACTTCCGGATAGCAGATCACAAATCAGATAATACGAGTCTGCATGCATTAATATACAGTACATGCATAATGTACAGGAAAGAGATTAAGTCTAATAATCCTCAGGCGATGTCGGAGTGTCCTGCTTTCTCAGTGTTGGAGCGTCAGTGATTGTACGCCTGTGGCACATCTATTAAAGATTCTGATCAGATTGTTTCTTGGAAAGCAATTGCTGGATTTTCTCACTAAAGGACTCCAGGCGCACAACCACAACCGTTTCATCTCCTTTTTAGTAATCACAGACTTTCTCCTATTGTGATTTTATGCTGACAGCTCCCAGAATACGCACACGCTAAATGCATTCCCTTGGTTCTGCAGCTGACGGGTGCACGCACACTCTTTCATTACCTGCTTTTAAACCCAAAAGCTGCTGCCGCTCTAACCCAGAGCGTCTCTCGGACTGTTTGTTAGCTTCTGCGCATCTCCAAAATGATACAATCAATGCAGCGCTGATTCAAAATAATGACTGCTCCCCTGCCTCTGAAATAATTCCTGACAGGCAATCCATCTCCATTAAAAACTGCTCGCTTTTTACTGATTTCTAAAGCAGTGACACTATGAAAGCATCTCAGAGTAAATGGTGGCTTTTCAGAAGAAAAAAAAAAAAGGTATGGAAGAATAGGCTATCTACTGTGATCTGAATACAATTTGACCTCAAACCACTTGTGTGGCCTGTTTAGACTCTTTTATTCTCCTTTTTTCTCACTCTTCTCTGTTCTACTTTGAAGGCAGTAATAGTATAGCAAAAAATGCCTTGAAATGCCTACAATGCTGGGCACAAGTACAGACTAAATTCTGGCTTTAAAGGAAAAGTCCAGTGTAAAATGAACTTGTGGTGTAGTGAAACATAATAATGAGTATGAACTTTGGTCCATTAGCCCACCTCAGTTCAATTCCAGCATTCTGAAATACAGCACTATTAGCCAATGCTCCAAACAAGCTTACAATGCTAGTGATAGGGGCATAGCATTGCCAATGCAAGGAACTCACCATTTTTACACCATTAACAAGATTCAAGTAGCTCCACACTTCATTGGCAGAATTACAACATTTACCTAAGATTTACCTAACATTTAAATCGAGGCACTAAGAACTTGAACTGAAAATGCACAGGTAGTTATTTTAAACACTGTTTATACACATAGCTCTCTCTCTCCCCTGCTCTCTCTCTCTCTTTGCTCTCCACTGCTTTCAATGCAACTCCCATACCCACTCACCACTCAGGCTTTGATTGACAACTGAAGCAATCTAAACTAAAGTTATATCGCACCAAAAAATAGTGACTTAAATTGTGTGAGCAATTATTATTATTAATATTTGTTTTTGAATTTGCTCTAACTTTATTTAAATAACAAGGATATTAAACAGGGCTGCAAAATCCTTTATGTTAAATATGGTGGGGTCCAAACAAATAAATGTAAAAGTTCATGGTATTAGATGTGCTCTGTTTTTTTTTTTTTTGGTAATGATTTCCTGCAGTGTGTACTTAACATATATATAGATCACTTACCAATTTTCATTTTACCAAATTGAAAACCTCTGTAATATAATCAAGAGAAGGATGAATGATTACAGGTCATCAAACTAAGCTGAACTGCATAAATATTTGCACCAGGTGTGGTATAAAGTTATACAAAAGCAGTGTGTAAGACTGGTGGAGGGGAACATGATGCCAAGATGCATGAAAACTTTGGTTATTCCACCAAATATTGATTTCTGAACTCTTAAAATCTTATGAATATGAACTTGTTTTCTGTGCATTATTTGAGGTTTACAAGCTCTGCATCTTTTTTTGTTTTCAGTTTTTTTCTAATGTTCTGCAAATAAATGCTCTTAATGACACTATTTTTATTTGGAATTTGGGAGAAATGTTGTCTGTAGTTTATAGAATAAAACAACAATGTTCATTTTACTCAAACATCTACCTACACCTAGCAAAATCAGAGAAACTGATTCAGAAACTGAAATGGTCTCTTATTTTTTTTTCCAGAGCTGTACATAAAAGCTTGGTGAAACCCTCTGTAATATAATCAAGAGAAGGATGGATGATTACAGGTCATCAAACTAAGCTAAACTGCATAAATATTTGCACCAGGTGCTGTATAAATATTTATTTTTATGATTTTGATCTGATCATAGTCTCTACAAACTTCTGTAGCTATAGATATTTTGGAGTGAACAACTAAGCACTTTTGTAAGTCACTCTGGATAAGAGCGTCTGCTAAATACCCTAAATATGAAAATGTATTATTTCAGTAATGTTACAGATTAACCTTCCTGTACATTTTTTTAAAACATTGTGCAATGTTTTAATACCATCCTCTGTTAGCTGGGTCCTTGGCTATTCACTTTTTAAACTGATTTCTTTTTTTTTTTTACAATGTTGATGAAGCTACTTTTTTTAATCTTGTCTCTCTGATAAACTTTGTGAAACATGGCACAGATTTCCCCACAGGAGCTGCGGTATACTCATCACAGCAGAGCAGAGTGTGAGACGGGACAGAAGCGTGTATGTTTCATGTGTGCGTCTGCGTGAATCTATGAAAGCTCTGCGATCCTGGGGCAACTGACACCACCCGCATGCTATGCAAATCAGGGCATCAGGACTATTTTTGGGAACGTTGTGTTTTTGATGCTGTTCGGGGCCCCTGGGCTCCCTGGGTGTGAGCGAGGGACCCGGTGCTGCTGTGGAATTCCGGAAGTGTGCATTTTTCCCACCATATCTCCAGGATACACGCTGCAGCGCTGTATGTCAGTGATAGCTTAAAGCATTCTTATGAACTTATAAATATGACATTTATTTCATTTTTTTCTACTGCAGCAAAAGAATGACATTTTATGATAAAAAGAAAATCTTATGTTTATGGGATTCGGGTTGGGGAGGTATGGAAGCCCATTCCCGACACCTAAAAAACAAATAGAGCTCATTATTTTTGTATTATTATTAAGTAAATTGCTATCCCAGTAGTTTGAGATACTAAGTCTTAATTTTAAGATACTCTCTTAATATTTTGAGATAGTAAGTCATTATTTTGAGATACTCTCTCAATATTTTGAGATACTAAGCCATAATTTTCAGATACTATCTCAATATTTTGAGATAAAACAACTTTTTTTCCCCAAAAGCAAACAATCTCAAAATAATGACTTAGTATTTCAAAATATTGAGATAGTTAAAAAAATATATATTGAGATAGTATCTCTAAATAATGACTTAGTATCTCAAAATATTGAGATAGTATCTCAAAATATTGAGATAGTATCACAAAATAATGACTTAGGATCTCAAAATATTGAGATAGTATCTCAAAATATTGAGATAGTATCACAAAATAATGACTTAGGATCTCAAAATATTGAGATAGTATCTCAAAATAATGACTTAGTATCTCAAAATATTGAGATAGTATCTCAAAATAATGACTTAGTATCTCAAAATATTGAGATAGTTTTGAAAAAAAATTGAGATAGTATCTCAAAATAATGACTTAGGATCTCAAAATATTGAGATAGTATCTCAAAATAATGACTTAGGATCTCAAAATATTGAGATAGTATCTCAAAATAATGACTTAGGATCTCAAAATATTGAGATAGTATCTCAAAATAATGACTTAGTATCTCAAAATAATGACTTAGTATCTCAAAATATTGAGATAGTATCTCAAAATATTGAGATAGTATCTCAAAATAATGAGATAGTTTTGAAAAAAAATTGAGATAGTATCTCAAAATAATGACTTAGTATTTCAAAAATATTGAGATAGTATCTCAAAATAATGACTTAGTATCTCAAAATATTGAGATAGTATCTCAAAATAATGAGATAGCAGTTTACTTAATAATAATAAAAATAATAATGTGCTGGATTATTCCATTTTTTTTAGATGGTGGGAATGGGCTTCTATAGGGAGGTTGGTGAGGGGAGGTGATCAGCAGAATCACACAGTCTGACTGACTGACTGACAGAAGCCGGATGATAGTCTACAGCCTGTAATTGTAGTAAGGAGTTATTATTTAACCTGGAGAAAGAAAGTAATTAGCATTAGCATTAGCATAGGGTACACTGCTCCCTGGAACAAGTACTTTTAGCATCTTTAGACCTTTTAACACATAAATCCTGCAACATTATCAGCTTATTTTTACCTGTAATGTTTGGGGCTTTGCGTCATTCACACACGGCCCCTAGACGGTTATTTACTGGGGTGCATGCATTCATACTCGCCATGAAATTCACAGTACACAGGTGTGACATCCTCAGCTTGAGTGCCTAAAAGCACCTTCCTTTCACAATCGTGAAAAAAAATACACTGCCACATTTTTTGTCTTCCACAAAAATCTTGAAAACCAAATTGTTGAAATGATTTTTCTTTGCTGGCCGTGCTGCAGCACTTTACGTCCACAAACAGTACAAAATCCTTGGTAGTTTTACAAAACTATATTAAACACTCCTGTTCCATTATTCCAGCTATAATATTGTAAAACCCAAATGTACAGACATGTATGTTGTTTATACAGTATTTTTCTGTGTTGTTAATTTACAAAAAATTAAAAATCTGTCATTAAATACGCAACTAATTTTATAAAGGTTTGTGTCCACATTAACACTATAAAGTATTTTTATATTTTTAAACTTGGGCTATTTTATTGCAGGATGTCTCTGTTTTATGAAGAAACAATTGTAGGAAGAAAAACAGTAATTTTCTGCCAAACTGTTTGTTTTTAGTTTTTTTTCAAAATATTTTGAAAACTTAAAATTTAATGGCAGTTTTCATCAATCATTGGGTTGTATTTATTAATTTATTTATTTATTTTTCCAGGAATGTATTGGCTGGTGTTCATTCCAGCCCTTAGGGTAAATTCCTAGGTATTGTCTAGATACTAGTCTAGTCTTGTGCACAGAAATGGGCAGGTTGTCCTTACCAGGACTTTGATTCTAGCTTTTGTTCTCTAGATTGACCTCATGTCCTCTTTTCTTCAAACATGTCCTTTTTTTCTTTGAGTGTGAAATATACAAGATTTCTACATGTCTGGGTTCACAGATGTTGCAACACATTTGGGTAGATGTTTATGGCTTTAACACCAATCCAGTGGTTTTGCCTTGGTGCAATCAGGTGGACTAAATATTCTGGATTACCTTTTTAAATCAGTAATCTATTAAATGTCATACACAATTTGGTCTTGAAGCCCCCAGTTTACAACATCCCCCCCATGAAGACGCCTATTTGTCTCCAATGTACTATTTAAAAAAAAATAAAATAAAAACAGTAGCCTGAGTAATCATAGTGCTCCTACATTTTTTTGTTGGTAAATATCCGGTTAAAAAGGGCATGTTTGAGAAAGGGTTTTTGCAAGGACTTTGGCATTGACTTGAAGGTGCCCTGTGGTACCTGGCAACACGACACTGAGCTGAGGGGTAAAGCCGCAATGGATCAGACTTGTTGTTCCAGCAAATCCCACTGATGCTTGATCAGATTGAAATCTGGGGAATTTGGAGGCCATGTTTTTATTATGTTTCTCAAACTTTTTTCCAAGCACTATGTGCAGTGTGGTAGAATGCCTAGTCTTGCAGGAAGAGAGAAATTACATTTTCTTCACTGAAAACAAAGAATTCAGTATGGAGATTTTGAAGTTGTTACCCTACTCACTTATTAGGACGCCCCATCTACCCACCCAGACAGAGCATGGGCATCTGTACTCTCTCAGACTCTTGGACCAACTGGGATTCACACTGCCAAAACAGAAGTTATATGATATATAACCCTCAGTATATCCACTGCAGTTGTTCCAGTCTGCGCTGCTACTATGCAGTGTAACATTTCTGGGTAACACTTTATAATACTGTTCCATAGTTAATAGGTAACTAAGCAGGAACTAAGCAGTAACTAATTAATAGTGCTGCATTAACACCTAAATATTTTCTATTAACTACCAGGGAGTACTGAATAATTACTCAGTAGATAGTACTGAACTAATGATTATAGTAGTTCACTATTAACTCCACAATAATTACTGAGACTTACATATCTCTCAGAGAACTACTTACTAATGATGTCTTCTTTATAATAACTACTTATTAATTACTGCTCAAATCAACATTAACTACTGAAAACCCTTACATGCCACCTGGGGAAATATAGATCTAAATCAGTCTGCACAAACAATTATTCTATCAGTGGTGATATTAAAGGCATATTTGAGTGACACCATTTGTAGTAGTAGTGACATTAATTACCTTATTATCATCATTATCTTCCAAATATTAGCAACATATAGTAAAATACTACAGTGTGTCGTAATCTGCTTAAACCCCATTTTTAAAAGAAAAAAAAAATAATTAAAAAATAACGTAATATTATTTTAAATAATATTGTAATATAAAAGTAATATTATTACATAGTAGACATTATTTATGTTCTCCAGAAGACTCTAAGATTGACTGTACTCAATTTTGTTTTAATGGTCACTGCTTTAATTTTCAGCACCAACCTTATAAACGTTCATCTTTAGCCTTGCAGTCTCACAGACTTTTATTGCCCATTATTAGGGTAATTACGGTAATTCCACAGCGCCGGACCGCTAGCCTCTATCAGTGTGTTTATCTGCTGCTGCAGGTTATTCTGTCAGTGGTGATATTAAAGTCGGTGACACCACTTATCATATATTAACCTTACTTACCTTAGTATGCTCAATATCTTCCAAATGTTAGACACACTGAAATGTGCAGTAGTCTGCTTAACCCCCATTTTTGTAATGTTCTGTCAGTGTGTTACAGGTGTTTATTCTAAACCTGTGCTCTTCTTCAGTCCTCCTGGAGATGTGCTCAGTAGAAGTGATGGCTCACATACAGCTTTACTCTAGGTTGTGTCCTACATCCTTATTCTGGGGGAAATCATGTTTAAATGAATAAATATTTGTGTTAGATGACGAACTAGGCATCCCTGTGTTCTTCATAGATAATTAATAAGGGGTCCCTGTCTTCTTTTTTTGGGAGTTAACAGCAGCACATGGTAACCCGTTACTAACGACTGAGGAGTTACTGTAGATCAGAACACAGTATTATAAAGTGAGAAACATGTTAACTAATTACTAATTACTGAGGAGTTACTGTGTTCTTCTTTAGGAGTTACGGCAGATCATGTCACAGTATTATAAAGGGAAATATACATTAATAATAATAATAATAATAATAATAATAATAATAATAACACATTTAACCTAGCTAACTAACACACACATTTAACCTAGTTAACTAACACACACATTTAAACTAGCTAACACAATTAACCTAGCTAACACACACACATTTCCCCTAGCTAACTTAGCTTGCTAACTAACACACACGCATTTAACTTGCTAACACACATATAACCTAGCTAACTAAGCCACACATAAAAGTTAACTTAGCTAGCAAACGAACACACATTTAAACTAGCTAACTAACACACATTTAAACTAGCTAACTAACACACACATAACCTAGTTAACTTAGCCAGTTAACTAACACACACATAACCTAGCTAACTTAGCCAGTTAACTAACACACACACAACCTAGCTAACTTAGCTGGCTAACGCTAACTACACACACAACTTAGCTAACTTAGCTAGCTAACACACATCCTAAAGCTGGTTAACAACCCACAAAGAGTCCTCATCTGATCCGGGGGTAATATCAGCTGGAAAAGATCTCAATATCTTGATTACTAGTTTATTTTCAATCAAATACAGAAATATGAAAGCAGCAGAGTCTCTCTTAATCCTCCTCCAGCAGCAGCAGTAGCAGCGCACAGCAGAGAATTTACACGAAGGACCAGGAGAGCTGCGTCCGCTGTGAAATTACCATAATTACCCTAATAGTGCGCAGTTAAAAAAATCTCTGTGAGACTGCAAAGGCTGAAGATGCACTTTTATAAGGCTGATACCTAGTATTAAAGCAATGATTGTTACATTATTACTGTCTCACAGTCATTCTTAGAGTCTTAGATGCCTTCTGGAGAACTTTCATCAATGTCTTCTATGCAATAATATTACGTTATAATGTTGTTTTTTTCTTCCAAAAATGATGGTTAAGCAGAGTAATACACACTGAAGTATTTTACTATAGGTTGCTAATATTTGGAAGGAACTGAGGATAATAAGGTAATTAAGGTTACCACTACTACAAATGGTGTCACTCAAATATGCCTTTAATATCACCACTGATAGAATAATTGTTTGTGTAGACTGATTCAGATCTATATTTCCCCAGGTGGGATGTAATGTTGATTTGAGCAGTAATTAATGAATAGTTATTATAAAGGAGACATAATTAGTAAGTAGTTCTCTGAGAGATATGTAAGTCTCAGTAATTATTGTGGAGTTAATAGTGAACTACTATAATCATTAGTTCAGTACTATCTACTGAGTAATTATTCAGTACTCCCTGGTAGTTAATAGAAAATATTTAGGTGTTAATGCAGCACTATTAATTAGTTACTGCTTAGTTCCTGCCTAGTTACCTATTAACTATGGAACAGTATTATAAAGTGTTACCCATTTCTGGGGAGGTGCATGTCAGGCTTTGGCTTAAGGCATGCATCTACGCATAGTTTTGATGCAGAAACATTTTAAAAGTTATCAGAAATCCAGGGCTCTAACCACTCAGCCACTACTCCTCACCATGAGAGAAGCTCCACAACCCTCCAACAAAAGCCTGTCCATTTCTATATTTAACTAATGAACCATCTAACCTACTCTAATGTCCTTTCAAATAGAAATCTACATAGAATGTTTTTTTTTTAAAGAACTATCTGGGCACCCTGACCAATCATATACCCTGAAACTATTCCTACATGGTGAAGAACTCCTATAAACTCCTAAGGTGGCCAGTCAGTGGACATAAATACTTGGTGTTTTCAATAAAGTGGACAGTAAATGCTAAAATATTAAAGAGAAGCTTTTAGCCCGAGTAGATACTACATTTAATCTCATCGGTCCACTTCTCCTGCTTTAACATAAATATCTCCTCTGCTAATCAGAGATAAGCCCCCTATTCAGGCGCTCGGAGAGATGTAGAGAAAGAGGGAGCATAAAGGAAGAGTGCAGAGTCAGCGCCACACAGTCCTCCTGCCTAAGAGGCTGCTTTCAGTTTGCCATCATAATTCATCTCCTGTCCACAGACGTAACGCAGTGTCGGTGAGAGAGGCAGGGCAGAGGTGCCTTCACAGCTTCTCCTCCATCAATCATCACACGCAGCATGTGGAGAGCCAGCCTTAACATAGGCTGCAGTGCAGACACACCACTGTGCAGTTCACACTTCTTACACGCTCAGCTGAATCACAAAGACTTAAAGAGACAGTTCAAACCAAACATTTCTGGAAAGTCTCCTTTCTCCTGTACCAGCAAAAAAACATAGTAGCACATCTCTGAGAACATTTCATTACATTCATTACATTGCTGATACACTGTTTTTTTATTATTGGATTGGGCAGTGGAAAATGCTAAAAGAAGACCTTGTACTGTAGATTGAACTCTTAGGGTGTATTCACACTCGGCTCGGTTGCCTTTTACTGTGCCCAATCACCTTGTATTTATCACCACTCCCTCACTAGCTCATTTAGGGCCCAAGCACACTTATGTCATCACAATATGGTTTGTTCAAATATCGCATGGTTTACATACAGGGGTTGGACAAGACGTGCACCAACAATTTGTCCTCTTTGAACTCTGGTATGTCACCCATAATGTTGTGTGCATTGCAATATTTGGAGCAAAACTGTGCTCTTACCCTGCTAATTGAACCTTCACACTCTGCTCTTACTGGTGCAATGTGCAATTAATAATGCACTCATTGGCCAGATATGTAAATGATTGTTGGATGGTTAGACATTGGGTGGACCTCTTGGTGAGAAACCTTTGACCTCTCGACATGCCTTTACCATGCATTTTGCCAGTTGACAGACTTTGAGTGTGGTGCATCATTGAACTAAAAGAAGCCGAGTGGTCAATTTGGAGAATTGCCCTCTGCCATCTAGGCCATCCATATCCAGCCACAATCGCACAATCATAACATGTGCAGGACTGGCATTTAGCTGCCATTTTCAGCAGGCTAATGCCCGCCCACACACAGCAAAGGCTTCCCAGAACTGTGTCTTTTAGAATTTAGCACATCCTTGGCTTGCCCAGTCATCAGATTTATTACCAATTGAACATATATGGAACCAGCTGAGAATCACCATCCCGAGTGTAGAGCAGGATCTTCAGGCCCAGCTGCAACATCTGTGGGTAACATACGTGCTGAAGAATGCCATACAGAACTTTAATGCATCCATACCCAACAGTATCTCATCATGTATCCAGGCTAGAGGTGCCCAATAAGCTAATAAGGGAGTGGTGATGGGGAGGCAATCAAGCTCAGGCACAGTGCAAGGCAACCGGGGCCGAGTATGAATACACCCTAAGAGTTCAATCTACAATACAAGATCTTGTGTTAGTCAGCACTTTAAAACATTCACAGCAGGGTCCAAAACTTCTGAAATCTGAGCCAAATTAAAACATACAAGATAAATAAAAGCAATATTTCCTTCGTCACTTTAAATGAGCTTTACCTCATTAAAACTAATACAAAGACATATGAGTCCCCAACTTCTTAACTGCTCTTTTCCTCAAATTAGCCCACATTACCTTGAGGCCCATCTGCTGCAGTGTACGTTTTAATAGAAAAGAACTTATGACCCAGTGGAGAAGAGCACAGGCAGACTCTTAATTACACACAAATACGTAAACTATTAGATTGCTTATAAGGTTCAAGAGGCCCGTTCCCATTTCAAGCTGCTGTAAAATGAACATCCACTTTGAGCATTATTATGATGCATCTTTGAAGTGAACGAGCACATTGGGAACATTTCGGGAAATATAAATACTCAGATTCGATTCACTTTCACCCATGGTCCTAGATTGGTAAATTGGACATGGGTGGGAATGTGAATTAAATGTG